>NC_061511.1:43810455-43972573 GCF_022539505.1 Lolium rigidum
AATTCTTCTAGAACAATTCCGGTCCTCCTCGTGATGTCTTGGATCCCATCCGAGACCCCGAACAATATTCGGTCTCCATCTCATATTCCGAATCTACTTATGCGACATCGAACCTTAAGCGCGTCACCCTACAGTTCGTGAACTATGCGGACATGATCGAGACTCCTCTCCGACCAATAACCAATAGCGGGATCTGGAGATCCATAATGGCTCCCACATATTCAACGATAACTTAGTGATCGATTGAACCATTCACATACGATACCGATTCCCTTTGTCACGCGATACTTTACTTGTCCGAGGTTCGATCATCGGTATCTCCATACCTTGTTCAACCTCATTACCGACAAGTACTCTTTACTCGTTACCGTGGTATATCATCTCTTGTGATCCAATCACATGCTTGCAAGCTAATCAGACGACATTCCACCGAGAGGGCCCAGAGTATATCTATCCGTCATCGGGATGGACAATATCCCACTCTTGATCCATATGCCTCAACTCACACTTTCCGAATACTTAATCCCACCTTTATAACCACCCATTTACGCAGTGGCATTTGATGTAATCAAAGCACCCTTCCGGTGTAAGTGATTTACATGATCTCATGGTCGAAGGACTAGGTAACTATGTATCGAAAGCTTATAGCAAGTTGAACTTAATGACTTGATCTCATGCTACCCTTATTTGGGTGTATGTCCATTATATCATTCACCCAATGACATAACCTTGTTATTAACAACATCCAATGTTCATGATCACGAAACCATGATCATCTATTAATCAACAAGCTAGTTATACAAGAGGCTTACTAGGGACTCCTTGTTGTTTACATAACACACATGTATCAATGTTTCGCTTAATACAATTATAGCATGGGATGTAAACATTTATCAAGAACACAAAGATATAACAATAACTAATTTATTATTGCCTCTTGGGCATATCTCCAACAAGCTTCTCCGCAGCCGCGATGAGATACTTGCCGAGGTGCGGCAACGTCTCGTGCAGGCCCAGCAGATCGCCAAGCACTACTACGATGGCCATCATCGCGAGGTGGACTATGCGGTGGGAGACTGGGTGTGGCTGCGCCTTCTTCATCGATCCACCCAGTCCCTCGATCCGCGTGCGAAGCGCAAGCTTGGTCCTCGCTACGCTGGGCCCTTCGTCATTTTGGAGCGCGTGGGAACACTTGCATATCGCCTTCAGCTGCCAGCAGGCTCTCGCATACATGATGTCTTTCATGTGGGACTCCTGAAGCCATACCATGGGGAGCCGCCTGCAGCACCGCCGGCGCTACCACCGGTCGCCGATGGCCGTCTCCTACCGAGCCCGGCGAAGGTGTTACGCGCCCAGCTCCGTCACGACATTTGGTACTTGCTGGTGCAGTGGGAAGGTCTTCCGGAGGAGGAGGCCACTTGGGAGAAGCGCGATGAGTTCAGCCTGCACTACCCCGACTACCAGCTCGAGGACGAGCTGTTTGCACAGGCGGGGAGAGATGTTATGACCGGTATCGGATACGTGAGGAGGGGGCCCAACCGTGGGCCCAACTAGGGGATTAGCCCATTAATCTTTATCAGTTTAGCTCTTTATATACAAGTTGTAAATGAGACAAAAGGCAAGCAATAATAATCATCATTATTGCCGACTCCCTGAGGAGTCGGCCTCCCTAACCCTAGCCGCCGCATCTTCCACTCGCCCGCGCACGACGGCGCCCTGCCGCCGGCGTCCGCCGCCTCGACCTCACACCACCCCCTCCTTCCACTACAATCTACGCCCTAGGTCGGGTAGAGCAGTTGGTTCTACCATTCTAACATACTAATATGTGTAAAGACCTTATCCAAAACTGAGTAATAACCCGTCAGCCCATGACATTTATGGTCTGCTTGGCTACTTTGAACATTATTTGATTATAGGTTTCTCAGACGATGTAAATGACGGTGCACGTGTGGCATTAGCAACTATTCACACGATTTCCTAAAGACTAAATGTTTTATTGATTGAATGATAGTCCTCAATAATGGAGGAATGGAGGTTATACATCATTTGACCTATTTTGGATGGGCTTCATGGTTCGCAAATGTTAATAACCAAACGGTTTTGTAATGCATGCCTGCCCAAGTAATCTGAACAACACAATGTTATGCAAAAGCTGGTTTTCTCCAAATTTTGTAATTCGCTTGGTTGCATGAGTTTTGCTTGGACATTCCTTCCTCTAGTGACCTGCTTGTCTTGTCTTGCTAATTTATAGTTCATATCTTCTGGCATAAAAGTAAAACGTATATAGTTCCCATGTTCCAGGATTTGTATGGTTTATTTTTGTTGGGTCCCATGTTCGGAGCAGGAAGAGGCAACAAAACTTTTCTCCGCCGGCTCCGGCGAGACACCACCGAGGATCTGGCTCAGGTGAGAGGCCACAGAACTTACCGCTAGACGCGCCGGTGCGGAAGTCGGTGACGCATCGCTCGGGGCCGTGCAGTCCTTGTACTTGTCTCGAACTGCTCCTCCTTGTCCTTGTCGGCGAAGTCATGAACTCCGGCGAACTTGCTTCGTCGCCGGCTTGCTCTCCTTCTCCGACTCCGGTCACGTCGCTGCCTTGCAACACCGTTTCACACACGTACAAGGTGGAACGGCGACGGGGAGGTGCTAGCCTCGTTTCCGCAGCCCGGCACGGGTGGGTGGTGGTGCAGACCAACTTGCCTTCCAAGGCCAGTCCTTTCCTTCTCAGGAAGGGGGTGGATTGGATACTGCCCGCCGCCACTGCACTCCACCTTTTATAGGGAGTGGGTGAGGGGACAACCCCACGTGTCCCTCTGCACAAAACCCTAAGCCTAGTCAAAGTGGGTCCAACCCATTGACACATGTCCCGGTCCGCCCAAGTCTCTACTTAGCCAACTTGTGTTAGTCGGATCGCATCCGGCTAGTTCCACTCTCTTATGCGTGTGGCCCCATAGGCTCAATGTAAGCCGGACACAGTTCCGTGAGTCTTCACTCAGAACTGAAAGACGGCAGAGCTTGCCGGCTCCCGGATACTTTGAGTAGCCTATCAATGTGACGATCTAAGTCCCTTTGCCTCACGATATTGGTGATAAGCCGCAGGCGAGGAACTCGTCATGTCAGTGCCGGCTTAACTCTCTTTTCTCATCTTCGTGATATGCTTCCGAATCATATCACATGATAGGGCCCACAGAATATCTCTCCGAGTTGGAGGGGAAAATTGCGTCTTGGTCGAACCATGTCACGCGGCTTGCTTCCTAGGCGGCCCAAGAGTCACCTTTATAGCTACCAGTTATGGACAACGTTAGGTAACCTCAAAGCTGGATAGTCCACAACCCAGATCGTGCGAACACCTCAGGTCTAAGGATTCCATTGCTCAAGGCAAAGTACATGACGACTTGCTCGTGCCGGCTTGATCTTTGGGCCAGTCCGGCTAGCATGGCTCTTTTGCATAGCCCGCATAAGTCGGATAGCATCTCTATGCACATGACAGGTGGAACCTAGTCATCGTCCGGCTTACACATTAGTCTCGGAAGTGTGTGTCCAATAGATCCTCAGACGACTAAGGACAAAACATGCATAAACTAATTAAGCACAAGGTTCCACAACCGGATCATATCCAGCAACATGTGCAATAGTTCATACAAAGGACTAAACGTTATGAATACAAGGCGGATTGTGGAGCCTCTAGGGCACCAATCCTAACAGTCTCCCATTTGCACTAGAGTCGATCACTCAGACATCTACATGTCTAAAGCATCTCATACCCATCGCTGTTGTGTGCGCCTCATGCCTGGGCTGGGAAAGCGGCTTCGTCAACGGATCAGCAACATTGGTTTCCGTGTGCACTTTGCAAAGCTTGATATCTCCTGCCTCAAAGAACTGCCGGATTAGGTGATACCTTCTGAGTATGTGTTTGTTCTTCTGGTGTTGTCTAGGTTCCTTGGCTTGTGCAATAGCACCATTGTTGTCACAATAGATGTCTAACAGATTGGACGAGCCGGGAACCACACCTAGATCCATCAGGTAGTTCCTGATCCAGACAGCTTTCTTTGACGCCCCCGAGGCGGCAATACAATTATCTGTTCAAACAATATACCTGGACGCACATGATCCTGGTAACGGTTTTTGCACAATCTTCTTTCATGGTGGCAAATATATTTGAAGGGATGTTCTGGTAAGCCATATATTTCCACATTGTTATCATGCTTTTCTTCACAATTTTGACTTGCTGACTCAAGTGAAATGTTTATCCATTTCGATCTGATTCTGACACTTGACATGTATATATTAGGTACAGTTTAAACATCCAAGTTTCGGGATCTAAAAACCACCTGAATTTTCTGAAGTAACTCCAGGATGCCTAATTTATTGTACATCTGTAAAATATATTGTTGCCATGAAGTTCTGTACTTCTTTAACTTACTAGGAATTTTACTCCCTATGTGCTTCCTTCACAAAACCTGTAGCCTACAGTTCTTCAGCTACAATGGTAACGTCACTGGGTTGGCCATATTTACCTATTTGAGATTTTTTCTAGTAGCAGTTTGTGTTTGTATCTGGACCTACTACTTTAAGTACGTCCAGGTCTTCCCCAGAAAGAGAAGAAAAGAAAAACTTTGGATTGCTAGCTGCAACAGCTATACTCAAACGGCCAAATATTTACTCATGTTGCTGTTTGATATCTGTGCCTTGCTACATACGTTTTGTATGCTATGAGATGGTTGATTTTTCTTTTCTTGTATGTGAGTTGACCTACTTTATGACAATAGCACATGTCGATAAGTAACATGTACTGTTGAAAGAAATCATCTAATTAGCAAGTACCTATTGATATTTTAGCTTGTACATTTGACAAACTACATACATCTTCAATGCTATGCTTGTCCAAGTTTCTTCACCCTGCTTCGCTTATTGTGATCAATGACATTGCTGCCTATTTATTTGCACTAGTAGAAAAAAGGCCTTCCATACGACCCTTTTAGTACCCAAAATATTCGAACCGCGACTAATGGGGTCTTTAGTCGCGGTTCTGCAGGTGAACCGAGACTAATGCTCTACCAACCGGGACTAAAGGGCTATGGTGGGCTGCGGCCAGCGCAGGTCTCTCCAACCGGGACTAAATGGCACCCTTTAGGTTTTTCCTGTTTTTTTACTCCCCACGCACCCTTCCCCCCCCCCCCCCCAGTGGATCGCCTTTTTTTCGTTGTAAAATACAAAAGAAAATGATAGAAAATTCAAAAAATAAAATGTTTTCAGATTCTTGTATGTTATGCAACCTACTATTCGGCGAAATTAAGAAATTCGAATTTTCACTTTTTTTGCAAAAAAGGTTTGAAAAATGGTAAAACCGCATTAACTTTTGCATACGACGTCGGAAAAAAACGTATAATATATCAAAATGATCGTGGGAAAATGTTACATCCGAATTCACCGGGATTTACCCGGTTAGACAATTTTTAGATTCTCAAAATTCCAAATAAAAATCCGAAAGCAGGAAGATTTTAGTTTTTGCTATAAATTACGGATTATATATTTTTTTATTTTTTTAAAATTAAAATTAATAATTGCATCCTGCATAAAGATTACTATTACTTTTACCCAATTTTTAGATTTTCAAATTTTTAGGTTTTAGGTTTGGCAAAAAAATGTTTAAAAAATTTAAAAATTAAAAATAATACAAATTAAAAATTTAATGTTTATTTATTTATTCAAGATTATTATTACATCATTACTTTTGTTTATTAAAAAATTATTTAAAATTCAAACAATAAAGAAATGTGACATCGACCAACATGTTAATAGGATTGATATGATACTAGTATCACATACATGCGCGCGAAGTACTTGGATAAAGGACGAGATGGAACTCGAAAGTTAAGCGTGCTAGTGCTAGAGTAGTGGGAGGATGGGTGACCGAGCGGGAAGTTTGACTAAGAGTAAGTAATTTAACTAGAGATAAGTGTAGTTAGTGATAGAGACTAAACTATGCAAATAACTGAAATAATAGAAATTCTGAAAAAATAGAAAAAAAAATTGAGTGGAAAAAAATTAGAAAAATTCAACGGGATACATATTCGCCCAGACAAACAGAACCCACGTGGATGGACCTTTAGTCCCGGTTCGTAAGCAACCAGAACTAAAGGGGGGCCTTAGTCTCGACCCTTTAGTCCCGGTTGCACAACCGAAACTAAAGCCCGTTGTGAACCGGGACCAAAGGCTCTTTTTCTACTAGTGTTGGGTTCTTTCCAAATTCGTTTTGATGATATCTCTCACTCTCCAGCCACCAAAACTAGTCACATCACTCCCCCCCAGTCAATTTACTCTAGCTTCATTCTACGTGGCCAGTGTGGGGGGATGTGGTGGTTTGGACGACATGATAATCGAAAGAGATGGTGGGACCATGTGTTGTCTCGAAACTTCTTTCATCTATTTCTTTCTTTCTTTGTTCCTTCTTGCTGCCCTCCCTCGTGACCCCACCTGCCCTACTGTCCTGGCCATCCCCATTGTGATGGAATCTGGCCTTGGAGCTACTGCCCCCTTTGCCTGGACTATGAGCCTCATTTCTCCTCTTGGTCTCCTTCCTCTTGTCCTGGTCGCCTTCCAACTCACATAGTTTTATTCTGACGCCCACCTGCACCACAAGTTCGCATAGCATAGAGTTCATCTGAACATAACATTGCCACCTAATGCCTCTCATTCAGATAGTCACATGGACAGCAGGAATAGCGCTTTGAGCTTTCATCGTTCTGCTCTCAGCATGTGTTTGTGTTGGGATACATATCCTTGTATATCCGGATGTATCCTCTGTAGTTATGTATAGCGATACATATCTTTGTATTTATTATTGGGTCCGTCTCCTTTCCTTGTATACTCGAGGACGTGGCCTATATATGTACCGCCATATGTATCCGATCAATACATCGAGCATTGCATCTCTCTCTACATGGTATCAGACACCACCTAGATCCTACCCCAGCCGCGCGCCGCCTCTCTCCCCCCGTGCGCCACCCCCCACCCCTAAACCCTAGCCGCGCCGCCCAAGCCACGCACCACCCCCCCTCACCCCTAAACCCTAGCAGAGCGCCGCCTCTTCTTCTCCAGCCGTGCTCCGCCCCCTCTTCCCCACCATGTCCACCCCCAGCTCCAACCCCTTCGCCGACTCCTCCATCCCCGACCCCGGCCAGCTCCGCGCCGTCGCCATCACCGATCATGTCCCCGTCAAGCTGTCCACCACTACCGCCAACTACCTCGCCTGGAAGACGTATTTCTACCTCCTCTTCCGCGAGTACAACCTGCGTGACCACATCGACGGCACCGCCGATCTCCTCGCCTGCGACTCCGACTGGCTGGACATCGACGCCACCATCATCCGCTGGCTCTTCCTCACCGTCTTGCCGGACATCTTCAAGACCGTCGTTCGGGAGGGCGATGATGCCCGCACGGTGTGGGGGGAAGATCAACGGCCTCTTCACCAATAACAAGCTCCAACGTGTTGTCTTTTTGCAGCAGGAATTCTTCGGCACACCCCAGGGCGATCAAGCCTTGGACGCCTACTGTTGTGGGTATACTTCATGGGTGTACCATCGACAGTGGCTAGATCCGGCAAGCCCGGGTGGCCCATAGACGGTGATGAGGCATGCGGCCCATCGGGCGGCCCAGTTGCTGTTGATCATGAAGGAAGAAGTCCAGCCCGAGATCGGCGGGCCGGATCCGTACCGACCTAGGAGTGACCCGGATCCGGGGAGGCCCATGAGGAACCCGGATCCGATGACGACGTGTATGGAAGGCGGATCCGTGACGTGCACGGCAAGATATTGTACCGTAGCTAGGCATGTCCGTAATCCGGCTAGGACTCTCCATGTAAACCCTAGATCCGTGCGCCTTTATAAGCCGGATCCCGGGAGCCCTAGAGGCACAACCACAACTCATTGTAACAACGCGAAAGCGCCCGGATAATTCCGGACAAGCAGCGAGTAGGCCCCGTCATCGTGCGGGTGTTCCGAAGCTGGGTAAATCGCGTACCACCGTCCCGAGAGCACTCCGCCCTATGGCCCCTACTTCTTCTCCCCCTCGTGAGGATCCCTCCTCCGAGGTACCGTCGATTAGGCAACGACAGTTGGCGCCCACCGTGGGGCCTGTGGCGTCTGGAGGCCGGAACCGGGAGGGTTCCGCCATGGGAAGCTACGACGACACCATCGCTGTGGGGCGCGTCCTTTACGCCGGGAATCGGCCGATCGTCCCTCCGGATGAGTGCTGGATTCCGGCTAGGACAAACCCCGTCAAGCTCTCCATCGTCCCAATTGGCGGCATTCACATCTTCATCGGGGAAACCGTCGATTCCGACGGAAACCCACTGGTAAGTAACGCAGACGCGACCGCCGCAGAGCTGGACGCTGTCGCGAAGATCCGATCTGAGATGCAGGAGCTTCCCAAGGAAGATTCCGCCTCGGATCTGGAAATTTCAAAGCCCACCCAATCCGCCCCTGAGCAGGAAACAAAGGTGGAAGACCAATGCAGATCCGCCTGGGTTTCCCAGGTGTTAGAAAAGCAGAGGTGCCACTTCGTACACTTCTTGGCCCATACCGCCGGAACCGCCCCTCAAGAAGACGGAGCTGGTCCTGAGCAGGTAGAGGCACCGGAAAACGGCGCAGATCCGGATCAGGCTCAGCTTGTCGGAGAAAGCGAAGCTCCGGTTGAAGAGTCGATTTTGGGCAATCTGAGCCCAATTTCCGGCGACACCCCGTCCACGGAATCTGATGACTTCGTTCGCAAGATAAGGGAGTACGGATACGGCGATCAGCCTGAAGTCGACTCCGCCCAGCCCAAGCAGGTTCTCGCAACGGTAGCAGCGCTGGGACAAGCTGGATCCGGAGACCAAGTCAGCCAATCCGACCCCCAACCATCCCATCAAGGATCTCCAATGTCTCGGGTGCGACCCCAAAGGGATTCTCCCTCGGAGGAAATCTTGTCGGCGAGAGGAGGTGGCCGCGCGAGCAGTTCTTAACACACCTATAACCCCGGGCGACGCCGCGGATCCGGAGGCCCTAGAGACCGCCGAGAAAGGAAATGCTGGCCACAGCCAAGAGGCTCGCCGATACCGAAGCTGCGTTAAGGATAGGAAGGGCAGATCATGCAGCCTGGACGGAAAACTTCGAGAGACAGGATCGCGAGATTGCTGCCACACTCGAGCAGGTCAAGAGCATGAGGGCTGAGTGGGAGGTAAAGATGACCTATGCGCAGGCGGAGGCCGATCGAATTGTTAGAGAAGCAATTCCGCCTCGCGAATACCCTTCAACACGCCCGCGGATCACCAGCCGCTGGAAACTCCCAAGGACAACATACAGAAAGCAGCGGAATTGCTGAAGAAGAAGGACGAAGAAGTTGACATCAACTATCTCCGCACACTTGTCGCTTCAGCAATGCAGCAGCAGAGCAAGGCAGATACTTCACGCAGGTTGGAATCCAATCCGGATAACTGTGTATCTACCGCGCAGAAGGACGATGAATCGCACACCGGATCCTCGGAGCGCAGAAGAAGGGCCAGGGAGCACCCAAATCCGATCCCCGTTCCGTCACAGACGCCTCCGTCGGATCCAAGGAAGGGAAAGGACGCGATGTACTCCGGAAGAGACAAATACCGCAACCCCTCACCTCCACCCAACGGTTACCCGCGACCCCCTCGCCGCCGTAGTCCAGCCGGAAACACCAGGCCCGTAGGGCATGGTGCGCTTGTTATCCGCGACAACGTGCCGCCAAGAAACAGAAACAGGGAGCGCTCGCCGGAACCTCGCCGGAATCAGAACAATGTTCATGAGCCCGAGCCCGGGAGGAGTCGGAATGAAGACCGCGGTCCGAGCCTCGCCGGAACCGCGATCCAGAACCTCGTCGGAGCCGGGACCCAGAGCCTCGTCGGAGCCGTGACCCGGAGCCTCGCCGGAACGACCAGGGCAGCCAGCGCCAAGGCGAAGGCAGCCACAGGAGCCGGAGTCAGCACCAGGAAGGCCGAGGAGATTCAGATGGCGGAAGCAAGAAGTCAGACCGCCCACCTCGCAGGTCTCCCTCACCACCACCTAGCGGTGGCGGCGGAGGTGGAGGCGGAGGCAATGGCCGGAGATCTCGCTCTCGCTCCAAGTCTCCTCGCCACGGCTCGCGCGACGCGCGGGACCGCCTTAACGAGTACAGAACCGACTACATTGGTCCGAAGTGCTTTGGCAGGATGATTCGAGAGGAACCAAAGCCAAGGATGAACCTCAAGCTACCCGGAAATCTGAAGCATTATGATGGCACCGAAAGGCCGGATACCTGGATTGAGGATTACTACAATGCTGTAACCTTCGCCGGAGGAACCCCTAACATCGCTCGCCGCATGCTCCAGCTTGTACCTTGTAGGTCCAGCCCGGATCCGGCTCGGCGACCTCGAGAAGAACTCCATCTTTTGCTGGTTCGACCTGAAGAACGCTTTTGAGAAACACTTCAGGGGCACCTACAAGAGACCTGCCACAACAAGCGACCTACAGGCTTGCATCCAGAAGAAGGGCGAAACATCAAGGAATTTCCTCACCCGATGGTTGGCATGCAGAAACGAGTGCGAGAACGTTGACAACCGCACAGCAATGCACGCCTTCATTGGGGGCTTGCAGCGAGGAGGATTGCTGCGACACAAGCTAACCTGCATGGTCAATGCAAATCAACTGACGTTGGATGACATGATCACCATCGCTAGCGATCACACTGCCGCCGATGACGACGCAGGCGGTGATCTCGCAGCCACAGCAATCCCCCTGCACCAACAAAAGAAGAACCGTGACAACGGCGGCAGCAGCAGCCATAAGCGCAAGAACCCTGATGACCAGAAGAGTGGCGGATCCGAGATGGTCGCCATGGCGTTTCAACGCGGAGGTCCAGGAGGCGGAAGAGGACGCGGACGCGGAGGCGGAGCCGGCAGGGGTCAGCAGCATACCTCCGAGGTCACTGCTGCCGGATCCCGCGCACCGCAAACCTATGAGGAGTACAGAGACATGCCCTGCCTGGCCCATCTGGATCCGGTTATAGGGAAGTCCACTCATACCAACCGCAACTGCAAGTGGGTCAATGATCTAAAGAACGACCCGGAGGCCGGATACAAGCGCGCCCGGAAGCACCGCCCTCGCGGAAAAGGTGGCAAGGGCAAGAACAAGGACAAGGAGGACGATAGTTCCGAGGCGATGGATGAGGATGATAACTCGCCGGATCCCAAGGCAGGATCCGCAGGAAAATCCAACCCATTCGACAAAAAGAGCGTGGGGGCTTACCACACTTTCCTCGGAACCCCAACAAGACGCGCCTCCAAGTCGGCTACCCGGATCCTGAACGCCATAGTTCCGGCTGTGCCGCAGTACGTCAGGTGGTCGGAAATCCCGTGCACATTTGATCGGAAGGATCATCCCGCAATTGTGCCGAAGGAATGCTACGCCTTGGTTGTAAGTCCCCGCATCGATGGGTATGACTTCTCCAAGTGCCTCATGGATGGTGGAGCTAGCCTGAACATCATGTACCTGGAGACTCTAGAGCGGATGAACCTCACCAAGGAACAGCTCAAACACAGCACCACTGAGTTTCATGGCGTGGTTCCGGGTAAGAAGGCGAACTCCCTCGGCAGCATCACACTTCCCGTGGCTTTTGGCGATGTTCATAATTTCCGCGAAGAAAAGATCACGTTTGAAGTTGTGCCCTTCAAGAGCTCCTACCACGTCATCTTCGGCAGGCCCACCTACCACAAGTTCCACGCAAGAGCGTGCTACATCTACAACAAGCTCAAGATTCCGGGTCCTAAAGGTATGATTACCGTATCCGGAGATTACAAAAAGCTCATGAGTGCGAGTTAGGCGAGCCGCCTTCGAGAATCTGTGATATCCGGAGAAGAGCTGAAAGGCTACAGAGCCGCGGTGGATCCGACTGAAATGCAGACCACCAAGAAGCAAATCTCCGAGCAGAAAACCTCCTTCAAGCCCGCGATAGAAACCAAGAAGCATGACCTCATCCCAGGTGACTCTTCCAAGCAGGTTTCAGTCGGAGCCAACATGGACCCCAAATAGGAAAGCGCGCTCGTCGAGTTCCTCCGCGCTAACATGGATATCTTCGCATGGCAACCTTCCGACATGTCCGGAGTACCTAGGGAACTCGCCGAGCACTACCTCAACATAAATCCGGGGGCCAAACCAGGTGAAGCAAGCTATGCGACGCTTTGGAGATAAGAAGCGCCGCGCCATAGGAATGGAACTAGCAAAGTTACTAGAAGCAGGTTTTGTAATAGAAGTTATCCATACCGATTGGGTCGCGAATCCCGTCCTTGTACCCAAAAAGAACACTGAAATACTAAGAATGTGCATCGATTACTCTGGCTTGAACAAACATTGCCCGAAGGATCCGTTCCCCTTGCCGCGCATTGACCAAGTCATTGATTCGACGGCGGGGCGGAACTACGTGTTTTCTTGATGCGTATTCCGGGTATCATCGGATCCGGATGAAGGAATCCGACCAAAAGGCGACTTCATTCATTACCCCTTTGGTACTTACTGCTATGTTACTATGCCTTTTGGTTTGAAAAATGCAGGTGCTACTTACCAACGTACGATGCAGCGGTGCCTGAAGGACCAAATTGGCCGGAACGTGCACGCTTACGTCGACGACATCGCGGTCATGACCCGGAAAGGATCCGACTTGATCAGCGATCTCACAGAAACCTTCGACAACCTCCGCAGGTACAAGATGATGTTGAATCCGCTGAAGTGCGTCTTTGGCGTGCCAGCCGGAAAACTCCTTGGCTTCATAGTCTCTCACAGAGGCATTGAGGTTAACCCCGAAAAGATCAAGGCAATCCTGTGCATCAAAAGGCCAACTTGTCTCAAAGATGTGCAACGACTAACTGGTTGTGTTGCGGCAATCAGTAGGTTTGTTAGCCGTCTTGGCGAGAAGGCACTACCTCTGTACAAGCTGCTGAAGAAAACAGACAAGTTTGTCTGGGATGATGCAGCCGATGCAGCTCTTCGAGGGTTGAAGGAAATACTTACCTCCCCTCCTATCTTGGCAGCTCCAGCAGAGTCAGAGCCAATGCTCCTTTACCTGGCAGCTACCAACAAGGTCATCAGCCTCGTCATCGTGGTGGAGCGAAAGGAAGAAGGTCATGAATATGACGTCCAGAGACCTGTCTACTACATTAGCGAGGTGCTGACGGAATCAAAACAGAGATACCCTCACTTTCAGAAGCTAGCTTATGGCGTGTTCCTAGGCAGCCGGAAGGCCGAGGCATTATTTCCAAGAGCATCCAAGAATGCGGTCGTGAGCAAGGCTCCGCTGTCAACAATTCTCAACAACGCCGACGCAACAGGACGTACGGCTAAATGGGGCATCGAATTATCCGCCTTCGACATCGCTTACAAGCCAGGGACTGCGGTAAAATCTCGAGTTCTGGCAGATTTCGTTGCAGATTGGACAGAAGCTCCGGATGCAAGTCTGGAGCCGGAACCAGAAACATGGGTCATGCACTTCGATGGATCCAAGCAGCATCAAGGCTCAGGAGCCGGAGTCACCCTGAAGTCCCCTACCGGAGAAGAACTGCAGTACGTTCTGCAGATCCACTTCGAAGCCACAAACAACATGGCGGAATACGAGGCTCTACTACACGGTCTGCGCATCGCTAAGGAAATTGGGATCAAACACATCATATGCTGTGGAGATTCCGACCTGGTGGCACAACAAGTAGCCGGAACATGGAACGCCGAAATTCCGTCATGGCGGCCTACGGAGACGAAGTTGACGAGATCGCCAAGAGCTTCCTCGGATACGAAGTCAAGTACGTCGAGAGAGACGATAACACAGCGGCGGACATGCTATCCAAGCTCGGATCCGGCAGGAAACCAATTCCGCCCGGCATTTTCCGGAACATCTCCGGATACCCTCGGTTAAGGGCGCTAACCCGGAAAACCCGAGAGGTGGCGAGTGTCTCCGGCTAGGGAAGTGATGGCTATCATTCCGGCTTGGACCCAGCCTTTCCCGGACTACCTCATCGATCGAAGTTGCCGGAGGACGAGGTCCTCGCACGACGAATCGTCAGACGAGCAAGAACCTACACAATAGTTGATGGACAGCTCTACAAACGAAGTGCAGCAGGGGTATTTCTTAAATGCGTCTCCAATCAAGATGGCATTGAAATCCTCAGAGAGATCCACGCAGGGGACTGCGGGCATCACGCCGCTCCCAGATCACTCGTTGCAAAAGCTTTTCGGTTAGGTTTCTATTGGCTTACAGCTAAAGAAGACGCCGATAAAATAGTCAAGACCTGCCGAGGTTGTCAGTACTACGCTACTCAACCAAACGCTCCAGCCCAAGAGCTGAAGACCATACCTATCACCTGGCCATTTGCGGTCCGGGGGCTTGATATGGTTGGTAAGTTAAAAAGATCATCTCCCGGCGGTTTTGAGTACCTCCCGGTCGCCGTTGACAAGTTCGAGCAAATGGATCGAGGCTAAGCCAGTGAGAAAAGCCGACGGTGCTACGGCACTAAAATTCGTCTGCAGCCTCGTGATGAGATTCGGCATCCCACACAGCATAATCACAGATAATGGCACGAACTTCGCTCAAGGAGAATTGAGGGATTATTGTGAAACAATGGGGATACGACTGGACCTCGCATCTGTGGCTCATCCACAGTCCAATGGTCAGGTTGAAAGGGCTAACGGCCTAATATTATCAGGAATTAAACCACGCCTTGAAGGACCGCTGCGACGAGCAGCTGGAGCTTGGGCTGATGAGTTGGAGGCTGTTCTGTGGAGTTTACGAACTACCCCTAACAGATCAACAGGGTTTACCCCTTTTTTCCTGGTATACGGATCCGAAGCCGTGCTTCCCTCCGACATCATCCACGATTCACCGCGAGTTTCCGCCTACAATGAAGAAACAGCTGACGAGGCCAGACAGCTATCTGTGGACCTGATCGAGGAAGCTCGGAACTTAGCAGACCAGAGATCCGCCATCTACCAGCAAAAGCTCCGACGTTATCACAGTCGTCGAGTTCGGAAACGCTCCTTCATGGCAGGAGACCTGGTCCTCCGCCTTCGACAGGTGAAAGACCATAAGCTGCAATCTCCATGGGAAGGACCCTTCGTCGTTAGCAAAGTGCTTCATAACGGGTCGTACTACCTTGTTGATTTCCGCGAGCTAAGGGATAGACCTGCTAACTGGCACCGGAAACGCAAGCGTGAGGATCCGGATGACATCTACGATGAAACAGATCGCCCCTGGAATATCGCACAGCTACGTCCTTTCTACACTTAGCATATATTTTCCGAGTTATAAACTCTGTAATAGTTATACATGATCAATGAAATAAAGCTTCTGGTTCACTCTTTGAGTCTTTTACCTCCTTTACTTGTTCATTTTAGATCGTGTATGTTTTTTCCGACTAAAACCGCAGAGCTGGATATTTCCGCCTAGGCGTGTATGAAAGTTGTGATTTTCAAAATCGTCCTTTAGGACGTAAGCTTAAGTTTTCTGATTAAGTTGTTATCTGTTGCAAACTCGTGGATTCCTAGTAGCGATTTCCGGCACCTATGCCTGGGGGCTTGTTTCCGCGGTTATGGACGGACTGCCATTGGGCTTCGTCGCCGGCGCGGCGTTTCCGGCTAAGGTTTTCCGGCTCGTGGAAGGTCAAGCGAGCAAGCCGGAAAATAACGAAGTCAGCACTTGCTTTCCGACATAAAACGAAACATGCACATAATATTTAACGGATAGCAGGATAAGTGTTTCCGCCCCATGCATTATCGTTTCGTTCCTAGCTACTTAAGAATTTAGTCTTATTACAAACCCACTCCGGGGCCAAAATGATGCAACTTGTTTCAATGTTTCAAACAGGAACTCTACTCGGAGTCCTCCTCTTCAGATTGCTGGTAGCTGGAGCCGTCGTCGCTGCCACCAGATCCGGCTTCAGAGTCTTCTCCAGAGTTTTCTCCGGAGTGCTCGCTGCTGGATCCGGATCCTTCCCCATAAAACTCTGGCTCGCCTGCTTCCTCCTCTGCATCGGAAAAACCTTCGGGCAGATCGTGCTTGTTGTACCAGAACGAGTGATCCACTCGCCTGACAAACAGCTCTTCATAGCCTTCAGTTTCCGCGAGGAGGGCGCTCATGTCGGAACTCTCGGGGGCTCCGCGTGCAACTTGCGCCAGGTTGAGTGAGGGGAAGAAAGCCTTGCAGGTGGCCAGGACTAAGGAGGCGGCTCCGCGCGCTGAAGACTTCTGCCAATCCTTCATGAACTCCGGCACCTGTCGCATAAGTTTGGTCATCGTGTCGACGACTGTGGTTTTGGCTTTCTTTAGCCGCAGAGCCGTGGCAATCCCGCGACAAGCTCCAAACAGCGCATCAATTGAGATCCGCGCTTCATCGTACGCCTCCGTCCTCGTCAGGTTTGAGTCCTTTGTCCACTCAAAGCCAAGGCTTGCTGTGAAAGAGAGGTTCAGTTTCGTCAAAGAAAACATGCAAGGTGATCGGAGCAACGACGCGGAAAAATGCTTACGGAAGATAAGCTTGTCAATGGCTTCCGCCTCCGCTTCCAGGGCTTTGTTCTTGGCAATCAGGGAGAGCGCGCGACCTTGGCTTTTCTCCAGCTTGTCGATCAGTTCCGCCTTCTCACGGGCGTGCTTCTCGGAGAGCTCCTTCCTCGCCTCAGTCTCTTTGCTTGAAGATTCTTTCATGAAGTTTTGGAGGGACTCGTTCTCCGCCTCAAGCACCTTGACCTTGGCGGAAAGTTCATCAAGCGAGGAATGCTTGGCAGTTTCTTCTGAAAGCAGAATTGAACATGTTATGCACCCTGAACAACTGTCAGCGCAAAACAAAAAGTGAAGATCCGGATCTCGTACCTTGAAGTCGGGTCTCAAGCAGCTGGATAGCCTTTCGGCTATTTTCCGCGTGTTCGCGCAGTCCCTCGATCTCCTTGATTTGCTCCAGCACGTGAATGCGCAAATCTTCGTGCAGTTTCCGCGTGGACTGAGAAGCAGCAAGAGAGAGTCGGATATTAAAATCTGGGGGGCTGGCAAAGATTTCGAAGACTTGGCGAAGATTTCAAATTTCCGCCTAACAGTACATTTTGAGAAGCATCGGCTAATACATGTTACACGGAACTATATCACCCAATGCTTGGGGGCTATTATTACCTGCCGCACTTCCTTGTGCTTGACGAAAAATTCCTTCAGGCTGTCCTCCAGTTCCGCGAGATAACCCACCTCTTCCTCCGGCTTCCCCCATACCTTGTTCAGCATGGCGGAAACTTCCGCGTGACGCTCTGCGAGTGTAAGTTTTTGGAGGGATGGAGTTGGCTCGAGGTTGACGCGGGTCGCATTGGTAACTTGGAGGAGCTTGGCCTTTTGCTCTTGCTCCTCATCAGTAGGTCCCGCGAAAGCGGAACTTGGTTGATCTGGTGGAGGCACGGGTGAGGAGGTCCTCTGGGCGGAGTCGCCATGGTGGGCAGGGTCTTCCGGAAGGTCATCGAGGTCAATGATGTCCTTCGGATTTGGCTTGCTGGCAGATGAAGCCTTAGGTGGAACTTCCACCTCAGGAGTGATAGGGAAGGAAGCCGGAGATGGTTTGACTTTCTTCTTGATGACCCTTGGGGCCTTGGGAGGTTGGCTTCCGGAACTTCAGGAAAAGTATACAAATATAAGAACAAGTGTTAAACCAGAACTTGGGTCTCGGAAGAAGACGCTTACCCGGAAGGCTTGAAAAAGTGCTGGATGGCAGGCTGCCCTTTGTTGCTGGTATTAATCAGCGCGAGGCGCTTCTTTTCCGCCTCAGCTTTCCGGGTAGCCGCGATGCTGAGCGTTTCGCGGGGGCGTTTCGCGTAAGGGCTGGAAGGGGCTGGTTTCTTCCTCTTCGCGGGACGTGGAGCTTCAGGAGCTTCCGCCTCTGACGTGGCCTCCGGATCCGCGTGGCCGGTGGATGGGACTCGGAGGAGAGTTCCGAGCTCATTTTCCTCAAGCGCCTCGAGCTAGTTCAAAATTACACTTAGCAAAAGTTTGAAGAAAAACGATAAACCAAAGTCAAGACGACGTACCGCAGTTCCGGTTCCCTCCGTGTGGATGTCTTTGTTGCATACGTGAACGTGGAGTTCACGTGGGATTTTG
This sequence comes from Lolium rigidum, assembly GCF_022539505.1. NCBI lineage: Eukaryota > Viridiplantae > Streptophyta > Magnoliopsida > Poales > Poaceae > Lolium > Lolium rigidum. The sequence continues at coordinate 43,828,605 of NC_061511.1, forward strand.
ATGAGGACCCGGATCCTCTTGTCGATGGCGTCGGCGGAGAGATTATCCTTGGTGGCGCGCATCGGATCGTCGCGCCCTGTGTATTCAAACATCAGGCGGTCCCTGTGCTGCAGCGGCTGGATCCGCTTCGTGAACCAGGAAAGGGTTAAATCCTTCCCTGTAAGCCCCTCCTCCGTGAGCTTGCAGATCCGCCTGACAGCGCGGGTCAGCTGTGGCGAGTCGGAGAAGTGGGGGCAGTGCGTCCAAGACGGAAGCTCGGTGGCGGGGCAGTTCTTGAAAGGCGGTAGCTTCTTATCGCTCGCGGGGTCGGAGACGTCCTTCAGATAGAAGAAACCCCCAGACCAGTATCTCGCGGATTCGTGGCGGTCGGTGGGGGGGTAGACGCGGCCCGGGCGGATGATGAAGGTGACAGATCCGCAAGTCGCCAGCTCGGAAGTTTGGCGGATCTTCTCCTTCTTAACAGAGAAATAATATTGGAAGAGGGGAAGCTCTGGAGTTACCCGGAGGTGACCTTCGCAGAGAGCGACGTGGTTGCTGATGGCGAGCACGCTGTTCGGAGATATATTGTGGGGTTGGAGTCCATACGTCTTCAGAATCTCCCGGAAGAAATCTGAAGGGGAAATGAAAATCCGCGCTCCACCAGTGCCTTCGTCACCACCATCTCGTCGTCCCTTGGAGCCGGAGCTGGTTCATCTGGAACTGTCCTCCAGCTTCCGGGTTGCAGGAAGCCCTCCGACTCGAGATTCTTCAATTCCATCTCGGTGGTGGTGCAGGGCCACCACTTCCCCTTAGCTTCGGAATCGCGCTTTCGAGCTTTTGACTTCTTGGCAGCTTCTTCTGTTTGCTGCTCCGACTGGCCCGCCCCAGAGGTTTTCTCCGGGTGCGCGGAGGTCCCCTCAGTCTCCTTGCCGGAATCCTTTGAAGGGTCCAGCCTGATGGGGACAAAGGGAGGAGGGGCGGAGGAAATTGGCGTCGCCATGATCGGTTCCGAGCTCGGAGGCGGAGTCGTCGAAGACATCTGAAGAAAAAGGTTGGCGGAAACTTTCCTTAGTCGGATCTCACTTCGTCTTCCCCAAATCTATCCCTACCAACTACGGCGCGAAGTTTGAGCTCGAGGTTTTACCGTAATGGCGCGTGCGGTGGTCGGAGTTGCCGGCGGCGAGTTTTTCCGCGCGGTGGTTCGCCGGAGTTAAGAACACGAAGAACACTGCGGCGGAGGGCTCGCTCCGGCGATGCTCCGGCGACTTTCCGGTGGTTTCCGGCGCGGCGGAGGAATGGCTCTCGGGCGGCGCTCGGAAGAGAGGTAAGAAGGGGGTGAATGGGGTGAGAAGGGGTCGACGGCTGATATTTATAGGCTGAGAGGATAAGATTCGTGTTCCGCATCCTGTGGTCGGAACGCAAGCGTCGCGCCGTTGGATGCGTGACACGTGTCCCAAACCCTAGCGGTAAAAATGGCTAGAGATAAGTTACCGCGCGGATCGCGCGAAAATGGCGCCAGAATTGGCGGAACCGTTTGAGTCTTTTAAGATTCCGGGTAAGTGCATGAAGATAAGTTGGCTCTTGTTCGCGAGCAGGGAGTAACCCGGAAATGTTCTTTGGAACGTCGATGGATGAAGTCCCGCAGGATGAGAGCATTTTCCGGCTATAAGTTGGAAAAAGAATAAAATGCAAAGTTTGAGCTCTTCAAGTTTCTCCGCGTTGCCGACGATGCCGGAAACCTAAGGAACAAGCATGGCGGAAGCTGCAGGTGAAACTCGGAGAACTCTGGGGGCTACTGTTGTGGGTATACTTCATGGGTGTACCATCGACAGTGGCTAGATCCGGCAAGCCCGGGTGGCCCATAGACGGTGATGAGGCATGCGGCCCATCGGGCGGCCCAGTTGCTGTTGATCATGAAGGAAGAAGTCCAGCCCAGGATCAGCAGGCCGGATCCGTACCGACCTAGGAGTGACCCGGATCCAGGGAGGCCCATGAGGAACCCGGATCCAGTACGACGTGTATGGAAGGCGGATCCGTGACGTGCACGGCAAGATATTGTACCGTAGCTAGGCTGTCTGTAATCCGGCTAGGACTCTCCATGTAAACCCTAGATCCGTGCGCCTTTATAAGCCGGATCCCGGAGCCCTAGAGGCACAACCACAACTCATTGTAACAACGCGAAAGCGCCCGGATAATTCCGGACAAGCAGCGGTAGGCCCCTGTCATCGTGCAGGTGTTCCGAAGCTGGGTAAATCGCGTACCACCGTCCCGAGAGCACTCCGCCCTATGGCCCCTACTTCTTCTCCCCCTCGTGAGGATCCCTCCTCCGAGGTACCGTCGATTAGGCAACGACACCTACTGCCTGCGCCTCAAGGCCATCTCCGACGAGCTCCAGGACCTTGGGTTCCGGATTGGCGACGAGCTCCTCCTCTCCACCCTCACCGCCGGCCTCAACGAGGACCTCGGCAACGCCGCCTCCAACCTCACCCTCATGACCAACCCTACGTTCGAGCGGGCGGTCGACTACCTCAGGCTGGAGGAACGGCGGCTGAAGGGCGTGCGCACCCGGGCGGTTCACACCACTCTATGGGCCAGCGGCAACAGCGTCCTTACTCATGGCGGAGGAGCCCCGCCGGCGCCCACACCCGCCCCTCCACACCCCGCGCCTCAACCGCAAAACACCAACGAGGAGGGGGCGGTGGTCGTGGCCGTGGTGCTGGCCGCGGCGGTGGCAACAACGGCGGCCCCGGCATCGTCGGTCCGCGCCCCGGGTACTCACACCCCACTCCGCCGTGGGCGGGCGGACACAACCCCTGGACGGGGGTCGTGCACGCCTACACCATGCCCGTTCCGTGCCCTCCCGTCCCCGGCACTGTCGGCCCCCGTCCACCGACGCACCAGGCCTTCATCGCTGCGCCACCGCAAGCTCCCGCCGGCCTGCCCTACGCCCCCGCCTACGGCGGCATGATGCCGCAGGCCCCGACGGCCCACTGGGACCCCGCGCTGTACACCGCCCTTCAGTACGCCCCCTCGCCGGGCGCTTACTTCGGCGGTGGCGACTGGTTCATGGACACCGGAGCCTCCGCACACATGGCTTCTCACCCGGGTAACCTTTCCACTTCCTCTCGCATCATCGTCGGTAACGGTGCTGGTCTTCCCATCTCTCATGTTGGCTCCACTCATTTTCCCTCTAACTCCACACCATTGTCTCTTAATAATGTCTTAGTTTCACCACATCTTGTTCAGAATTTAGTTTCCGTCAAAACTCGTTCTCGTGATAACTGTATAACTGTGGAATTTGACGAGTTTGGTTTTTCTGTAAAGGACGCCCGTACCCGGATGGTTTTGCACCGATGTGAGAGTCCCGGCGACCTGTACCCCGTTCAGCCGTCTCCCTCCACTCACACTGCACCTCGGGCACTCTTCGCCGGCGTCGACCTTTGGCACGCTCGTCTTGGCCATCCCAGCTCCACCTCGTTCCGCCAAATAATGCGAGGCTTTTCCTTTTCATGTAATAAAATGGCGGCTCACTCATGTGACACCTGCCGACTAGGCAAACATGTTCGGCTCCCTTTCAGTACTTCATCCACAGTTGCATCTTTTCCCTTTCAATTACTTCATAGTGATGTATGGACGTCCCCTATACCAAGTCATTCTGGTTTTCTTTATTATCTTGTTATTCTCGATGATTTTTCTCATTTTGTCTGGACTTTTCCTATTCGTAAGAAATCTGACGTCGCCTCGACACTCACCACCTTTTATTCTTATGTCTGTACGCAGTTCGGTCGCCCCATCCTTGCCCTCCAAACTGACAACGGCAAGGAGTTCGACAACACCACCATCCGCACCCTCCTCTCCACCCACGGCACCATCCTCCGCCTAACTTGCCCATACACCTCCCAGCAGAATGGTCGCGCCGAGCGCGTCCTACGTACCCTTAATGACTGTGTCTGTACCCTCCCGTTCCACGCCCACATGCCCCCCCAGTTCTGGCCGGACGCCCTCTCCATCGCCACCCTCCTAGTCAACCTACGCCCGTGTCGCCCTCGCTGGAATTACACACCACATAACCTCCTGTTCGGCTCACCCCCCTCATACGACGGTCTTCGTATTTTCGGTTGCCGCTGTTTCCCTAGCACCGCCGCCACCACCCCTCATAAACTTGCACCTCGCTCCATTCCGTGCGTTTTTCTCGGTTACCCGGCTAACACCAAAGGCTACCGTTGCTATGATCCGGTCTCTCACCATGTCATCACGTCCCGGCACGTGTACTTTGATGAGCACTGTTTTCCCTTTGCACAGGAGAGGTGACGACTTCTCCTCCCGCGACTGACAGTCCGCGGCGTCGCGGCCCTACCTTGGTGGAGGTCCCTGGCTCGGCAGCGCCCTCGCGCGCCCCCTCTACCACAACTGCGACGCCCCCCGTGATGCCCCCGAGCACTGCCTCGGGCTCACACATGGCGCCCTCGAGCCCCGCCTCGGGCGCCGCCGCCTCGCCCTCGACACCGCTCGCGTCGCCCTCGAGCACTGCCTCGGGCACCACCGTGTCACCTGCGCCCTCGACCGCATCACCCTCGAGCCCCAGCTCGGGCGATGCCTCGCCTCCGGCCCCGCCTCCGCCTCCTCCGCCGCCGGCCACGGGGCCCCTCACGCGCGCCCGTGCGGGCATTCACGTCCCGAGTACGCGGTACCCCTCTGACGCGTACGTCTGCACCGCGTCGACTTCCGCGCCTTCACCAGCCACGCCGTCGCCCCTGCCCGCCTCTGCCCGGGCTGCTCTCCGCGACCCGCAGTGGCTTGCGGCCATGCAGGACGAGTTCGACGCCCTGCAGCGGAACCAGACATGGACGCTTGTCCCCCGCCCCCCTCACGCCAACATCATCACCGGGAGGTGGGTCTTCAAGCATAAGTTCCATCCGAACGGTACTCTCGACCGCCACAAGGCGCGGTGGGTGGTTCGTGGTTTTCGCCAGCGCGCCGGCGTCGACTTCACCGACACCTTCGCCCCGGTCGTCAAGCCTGGGACGATTCGCACCGTTCTTCAGCTCGCGGTCTCCCGTGCGTGGCCCGTGCACCAGATGGACGTCTCCAACGCATTCCTTCACGGTCATCTAGAGGAGCAGGTCTTCTGCCAGCAGCCCACGGGTTTCGTCGACAGCGCCCACCCCGACCATGTGTGCCTGCTCTCGCGCTTGTTATACGGGCTCAAGCAGGCCCCACGCGCCTGGTACCAGCGCATCGCAGCGTTCCTTCACCAACTCGGTTTCCGCTCCACCCGCTCCGATGCCTCGCTGTTTGTGTACAACAACGGCGCCACCACCGCGTACCTGCTGCTCTACGTCGACGACATCATCTTAACGGCCAGCTCCACGGACCTACTGCGACAGCTCACCGAGCGTCTTCGCGCCGAGTTTGCCTTCAAGGACTTGGGGCCCTTGCACTACTTCCTCGGCATCGAGGTCGTATGTCGCACCGACGGCTTCTTTCTTCATCAGCGCAAGTACGCCCACGAGCTCCTGGACCGCGCCGGTATGCTTAATTGCAAACCCGCGGCCACGCCTGTCGACACGAATTCCAAGCTCTCCGCCACGGATGGTTCCTTGGCCACGGACTCTTCATCTTATCGCTCCATCGTCGGTGCTCTGCAGTACCTCACCTTGACTCGCCCCGAGCTGCAGTATGCTGTCCAGCAGGTGTGCCTTCACTTGCACGCTCCGCGGAATCCTCATTGGGCTGCGGTCAAGCGGATCCTCCGCTACATTCGTGGCACCATGGACTTCGGCCTCTCCCTCCACGCCTCCACTGCCACGGACATTGTCGCCTACTCGGACACCGATTGGGCAGGCTGCCCCGACACGCGTCGCTCCACGTCTGGCTACTGCGTCTACTTCGGACCTTCGCTCATCTCCTGGTCGTCTAAGCGACAACCCACGGTCTCTCGCTCCAGCGCCGAAGCGGAATACCGGGCTGTTGCTAACGCGGTTGCTGAGGTCTCCTGGCTGCGACAACTCCTCGTTGAGCTCTCATGTCCTGTCGCCAAAGCCACCGTGGTCTGCTGCGACAACGTCTCCGCCGTCTACCTCTCCGCCAACCCGGTTCACCATCGCCGCACCAAGCATATTGAGCTGGACATTCACTTTGTTCGGGAACAGGTGGCCCTTGGACACATTCGAGTACTTCATGTGCCCACCTCCCAACAATTTGCGGATATCATGACCAAGGGTCTCCCTACGGCATCATTTGAGGAGTTCCGGTCCAGTCTATGCGTTCGACCAGGCGACGCTTCGACTGCGGGGGGTGTTGAGATACATATCCTTGTATATCCGGATGTGTATCCTCTGTAGTTATGTATAGCGATACATATCTTTGTATTTATTATTGGGCCCGCCTCCTTCCTTGTATAGTCGAGGACGTGGCCTATATATGTACCGCCATATGTATCCGATCAATACATCGAGCATTGCATCTCTCTCTACAGTTTGCTCGATTCATGGAATCAGGAATCACAGGCACTTGCATGATCCTTGATTTGCATGGCTGATGTAGACATGATATTGAAATTGGTAATCAAATGAACTTCTCTAATCTAGAAAAAAGGTGCGCTACCTATGCAAATGTTAAAATCTGCCGTGAGCACGTTTAGTGAGTTATTTAGTACTCATACTCCCAAAGTGGTCACGAGCAAGTGGCAGTGGTGTTGTCTAAAGAAGCAACAGCGGCGCCAAGAAAGAATCTTCAGCGGGAGAAAATCCTGTATCCAGACAGAGTTTAGTCTCAGGTGTATGGAGTTCATCGCGGTAGTAGGTGTCGAAGCAATGTTTGTCTTAGTTGTGTGTTAGTTGTGGATTGTGCGTCATATTGTTAGTGTTCTATTATATGGACTCCTCTAGTTGCCAAGGGAGCAAGCCAAGGTTCAAAAAGGCGCGATTCTAGGCGTGCGTAGGCTGGATGCGTTGCCCTAGGTGGGGTGGGCGTTTCTCTGTAGGGTCGCCTAATCGCGCCTCAGCGGCGCTCGGGCGTGCGGATGCGCTGCAAGGCGGCCAAGGCACGCGAGCGGGAGCTCCAAATCGCAACGGGAAACAGAGGAAAAGGGAGGGCCTGGGTTAGGGTTAGAGGAATCGAGCAGATAGCCAGATACCCTCCACTCCAGTTCCCTCACGTGATGTGGCGGCTGCGCCTCTAAATCCTCTTGCCGCGCCGCCTCCCTGACCTCATGCCACGCCCCGGCCCTCCTCTGCTCCTCCCTGTCTAGCCATCTGACCAAGCTTCTCCGCCACTGTCCTCCTCGCTCGTCCAGCTGCAGGATAGACTGAATGTTTGTAGGAGCTGCTGCCTAGGCGTGATTATGCGTTTTGTACGAACATGCCACCAGGAGCAGTTTTTAGGGTGCAGGAACTGTTTTTAGGGTGCTGATATTAGCCATGTGTGCGTTTAAAATTGTAAGAATGTAAAACCAGAACCAATTTGGATTAATACCTTGTCCATACAAGATACAACAACAAGCAATCGGCACACATAACTACATCAAGCAAGTCAAGCACAATCACCAGCAGCTCCACACAGCAGCAAGCAGCACAGAGTCACACACAGCAAGCAGCAATATCATACACAAACACAACAGCAGCAAGAACCATACACATGCATAGAGTCACACCAGTTTTGCACCCTGCGGAGAAAGAACTTTTGGAAAGGCACGCAAGAATCGCCAAACAATAGGAAAAGTTACTTCAGTCAGCATGTCAACAAGGTTAGAGTCAAGGCAACTAGGATTGGTCAAATAAGAAAAGGAGGGAGGACAAGAATAAAAAGAAGAGGAAGTACCTAGGTGCAAGAAGACCAAGAGGTGGAGGGATGAGATGGTTTGGTCCAGCATGGACCATAGACCACCCCCTCATCCCAAGTCCACCATGGACTCATGCATCAAGATTTACCACTTTGCCCTCTCTTTTTCTTCCCCCTAAGGGCACCCTTGGTCTTTTGCCAAGGGGCCTTCGCCTAGATAAACCCACCCATGGGGAACGTAACCATTCACTCTCACTTGGAATACAATCCAAGGGGAGAGGCCTAGAGCTCCATGGGAGCCCTAGCCTTGAGATTCGGAAAGACCCATTCGGTCCAGACTCAAGGATCGGGGGTCAAGGCCTTGAGTTTCAGAAAGACATGTTCGGTCCGGACTCAAAGGTCTCGATACCCTTGACACTTCTCCTAACTTAGGACGAGGTCGCAGCACAACCGAACCTCTCATGACAACAATAGTGGCACTGACGGTGGAGACCCTTGCCGACGTTTGAAGCTATGGCCCTGCCAAAGCAGAATCCTACCATCATCGAGACTGTGCTAACCATGAGTAAGGGCACCTGCCAAAGCAAGAAGAAAGCAAGTGCCTCAGGCACAACCGAGGAAGAAGACCACGAGATTGGGTCCACCGAGGTCGGATGGGCGACGTCCGCAATAGCGGCCACGCTCGCCGACTCCCTCGCAATGACGAGAAGATGGGGAACTGCAAGGCCCCATCATCGGGAATCCGCAAAGGCCTCTTGCAGTGCCCAAAGGCTCCGATTAGGTGATTGCCAACCTAAGGGAACTCGTCATCTCAGATACTTTTGACCTAAGCGCGATCCACGCCTTGGTCGAAAGCTCAATCCCCGCCTCTACGGGTCTTGAAGCCCTGGAGATGCCATGCATCCACGAACAAGCCATGGTACCACCCCAGCCGCACCCCCGATGCCTCCATCTAACCCTTTGAAGGCCAATCATGTGGCGTCCTGGGAGTTCAGCCTGGCACATTGAGGAGTAACAGCATACAACACCGCTTACTTCCCCAATTTGCCTCCCATGGCACAAGCGACCGTAATGAATGGAGCACCTTGGCTCAACCCATTTTGGTACGTGTTGTACACCGGCATGGCCACAAATGGACCATTGCCTCCAACTCCACCGCTTTTACTCGAGAGGTCAAGATTGGATGGCGCTCGCCAAGAAGGGGCAAGCCAAGGGGCTCACCACGAACCAGCGCGAAGCACGCCTCAAGGAGGCAATGAGCACAGTATGCGCCAGGATGGCCACGTGGTGCATTCTGGGACTGCAAGGAGAGCTACACATCGACGCCCCCTTTAGCAAGGCAGCCCCGCAACCGCTCCCCATGTCACTCCTTTAAGGGGGGAAATGGCGATTACTCGCGAAGAGTCCAAATCGGGACAGGAGGGATCAGAACAACCGACAAACTTGCAATCACTGACGTTCAGCCGTTGGATCGTGGCTATGAACGCTCAGGATCATCAATTCCCTGTTATATCTGTGCCATCACTAACGTCTTGGCTCCACTTTATGCATCCAGATAGTGCCCCTTCCTCCCCCTCCCCACCGTAGCCCTCCATCCCCTTCCTTGGATCCACGCGGGGCTCTCCCTCCCTTGCAGCCTCCGCAACTCGCTGCTGTACTGTACCCATATCAGGGACACCTCGAGATCCTGTCCATGGCGGCGTTGCTGCCGCTCGACGAGAGGCCGCCGGATGACGTGCTATGTGGCGGCTCAAAGATTCCACTGCCGACGGCGAGGGTTGTCGTTCTCCACCTTCCCGCGCACTCTCCAACCACGCCAACGAGCTCTATGCTTCGGGATGAATTGTGAAATCTATGGTGATTGGAGGATGAGTAAATTTGATTTCTTGGATTTGGGGGTGGTCATACGCATGCTTGTTGTCTCAGTAGGTATAATCGATAAAATTGGTTCTAGAAATTGTTGGGTATGGATTGCTGATTTTGTAGTCAATCTGTTCTGACCTGTAATGAGTACAATCTGCAAGAGGTTTGAAAATTTCCCCATATGTTGCTATTTCCGTGTACTCCTTGATTCAGCCAATCTATCCGATATGTTTGCCTTTTATTATTGCGACTTTTGGAGCTCAAACTGGTATGTAGGAATCTCTCCTGTTTAAATTATATGTAACAATCAACTGCTAATCTACAGGTGCTTGGAAGAAATATTGATAATAATGTTGGGAAGATTATCAGGGAAGTATCATTGGATCGCCATATCATCCCTGATGAGTCCCACGGAGAGCATCCTGCCCTTGCGCCCTCAACCTCTTCCTCTGATCATGCGACGGGGTTCTTTCTTACCTACTCACTCATTTCAAGCTAATGGCTGAAGATCTTGCTTATGTAGTTATGTTAGCCCACTTTTGTCGTTTAACCTGGGAGGGCATGTTCCATGTCTCAAGAGAAAGGGGAGGAATTTTTCAAGTATTGCTCTAAAGTTTATGAGGATGGTGCAGCTAGCAGTGGGACTGGTATTTAATATTTACATAGATTATGAAGGCTTAAATATATAGGTGTACTCATGTTTTAGTTTCCATATCCCTTCCAGCGTTCTTGTGCTTTCTTTAACCTTGGTTGTGGTACAATTTCTAAAGATTAAAAATAATTGAGAGTTGGGGCGCTAATCTATCTTCTATATATATATGGGTTATTGGGCAATCGCAAGAAGAATGATGGTTGTTTTATTGTGTCTCTTCCTTAATGTGGTCAATCCAGTGATGCAACTGCTCCATTGAGTTTCAAGCTGAAAATTGGTCATCCAAATGGCCCATAAGGTATTTTGTTCTTCAGGAAACAACATAATTTATGTTGCTCCTCTTTCTTTCTTTTAAATCAACGTGCTTATTTCTATGTGAGACTGTAGTGCAGAAATGCTTCTTTCATATGTGGGATTGTAGTACCAGGAATTGCTTACATTATTTTGCATGTCCTCAAGAGTATTGTACGTTAACCAGATATTAAAGAGAGCTGGCTATATAACTTCTGTTTGGGATATACATCAGAAAATCATTCAAAGAATAATAAGTGACTGAGCTTATACTACATTCACAATCATAGTCCTAAACTACAAGCATTTATGAAATTAAATAGGTGTTTGGCTGAGAAATGAGAGTATGTACTAACTTGAAACTAGCTATATTTCTGATTATAACAGTGCTCTGTATGTAACCACTAACTTGAGAAACTAATTTAAATTAAGCTACTCAATAGGATCGGAGAGGTTATATCTCTTTTTATCACCACATCATAAACTCAATCCTTTGTTTCCATTATCATTGATACTTTGAGCTTCAGGTAGGTCATTGTATTTTTAGTCCGAGATATTATCGTGTTCTTTGTCGCACTCTCATTATTCATAGTATCATGTTCTTTGTGTGACCAATAAGTTTATATTATTTCTTCTTGAGGAGAAATGCAACAAATTGGTTCTCTACATTGGTTATTTAGGTCTGCCTTTTTCTTTCTCGCAGCGGTTCTATGCCTATCCGCTAGCTACGGTTCTCAGGTGTGCATCAATGAAGATAACATGGATACTTTGGCTTTGTGAGACAGGTATGTGCCTGTGCCTACTGGTGTGTGCTATGGACTGTCCGCGGCTCTAACGCTAATTCGAGCTCAGTTTTAAATGCCAGGTTCGATGGCACAAAGCACCCTAATGAGCTGCTGAACGAGAGAGGGCGCTGGTTCAAATCAAATGAAATCAGGATAGCAACAGTTCAGGAGCTGGTTAATCTTAACAGTCATGTTAACCGGGTGATTGTCTAAGGCTCCTGACACCTTCGTTGTGGTGTATTTTATTTGCTGTTGATGGTGTTGTGATGTTACTGATGTTTTTGGCTTTCCTAACATGTATTTGGCAGGATAAACAATGCCAGTGCAAGATCACGATCGATGGCATACAACCTAGCGAGAACTGGTGGTTCCGGTCTTGTGATGAATGCACCTGGGGAATGCAGCCAGATGGCGACAGCTCTAAGTGCACGAAAGAAGGTTGCACCAATAAGAGTGTGAGCCCGAGCCCCAACGTTTTTTTTCCTATCTTTTATTTTGGTTGTGTATTTTCCTTTCTGTTGCTACCGGCATGGTTCAGATTGTTATTTGTTTTCTCCCAAACTTCAGATATGGGGTGCCTAATATAGCTTCCGACAGAAGTGCATCTCTCCAGATGGTTCTGTTTGGTGAAGTTGCATGACAGATGATCGTCAAAAACGCCAAACGCCCTTGTGGCTGAATCCTATGGCCTTTTTAACGCCATGCCTACTGAAATTACTTGCTTGGTTGGAAGGAAGTATGTCCACTTTTCGTTTCGGCTGGAGAACATCTCCTAGGTCCCTAAATTTTACCCTGAGGGCAGCACTGTTTTCCTTAGCTTTGAAGGAGCAACACCTGTTCTCGCTGATACTGATCCCGGAGAGGCTTCTATGTCATATGTGCCTACTGGGAAAGACATAGGCACAGGTGCGTCGAGCTTCCCTGGTTACTAAGCACATCTTAGTGTTATGTAAACACCGTTTTAGGCCTTCTCATGATTCGTTTGGATTGACTTTGCAGGGCGTTGGTGCACACCTTGCTCCATGTGGGCCATCTATTCCGCCTCCTCCTGCTATGGTTTGCTTATGAGATTTTTAACAAATGCTATTGTGGTTCGCGTTTTCTATTCTAATGGCATGGTGTTTCTGTAGGAGGCACCTAGCAAGGAAGTGGTAGAAGCTAAAGGATTCGGCGCTGCTACTCCTAACGATGCTATGCATGGGATCGACGGGCAAGAGGTAGCTGATATGATGTTTTCGGCACTATTTTTTACATTTTGGTGATTATGTTTTTTTTCCGTTGTGCTCACTAGCAGTGTTGCAGGGCTCTTGACGGATTGGTTAACCCTTCAGCTTTGAAAAAACTTTTCAGTGGCAAGCTGGATGAATGTTCTGATAGGTATGCCATAAAAAGAAAATATTTATCATGTCTTGCTCCATCCATTCAGGATTCAGCCAACGCCACTGGCTCTAAGCCTGTGGTTTGTTATTTGTTCCTGTAGGCGGTCTGCTGATTAGCCCTCCCGTTACCGCTCCGTCTTGTTTGGTCTTCGCGGGTGGTGAGCTTGGTCGGCTGCTTGACGCATCTGTTCCAGTTGAGAAGCTGGCTTTCTTGGCGTTTTGTGTAGTTTATTAAGTTTAGCCTGTGAAACGTTTGGTCTGTGCCTGAACAACATGGTCTGCATCGTGTTTTGTGTATGATTGTGCCTGTAATATATTTATATTTATGCATTACCTATGCAATGTTTCTAGGAAAAGTCTTGGGAATACTGGGAGTTCTCTGTTGGTGTATTCGTCTGATATGGCAGAGATAGAGCACCGGCTGCTTTTTACTAAGGTCAGGGGAGGCATGCAGCCAGCCGCGTCTGTCGAAAGGATGCAAGACTTGCATGTGTCTTCCTGGCGCATCACAAGAAATGCAATTGCCAAGATGTCAGATCGGTGATTTCCAGGTCTGCATCGTGATCAGTAATTGTGCCGCTTATAAAAGGTTTTTACATACTGTACAGAGGTTAAATCCACTGCTTTCCGTTTTAGGGTTGTAACATTTTCGTCCGGTATCCCACATCATGTTTATATTTAAAAAAAATAAGTTGATCAACATTTTTGACGTCCGAAATCCCACATCATGTTTCTATACCTAATAATAAAAGCAAAAGGGTTTCTCCCTTGGTCGTTCGTCTAACTTCAAAAAGTCCTTAAAGTCAACAGAAATTAGGAAAATTACCCACCAATGCCACCGGCAATTGTTCTTTCTCCCGGTATGTTTCGTAGACACTGTGAATATTTGTTCGTAACTTCAGCACAGCCCAGCCAATCAATGTGATCTGGAACCGAGTACACCCAAATGATGTAGCCTGGAACCGAGTTATGTCATTGTGATAGAGTTCACACGAACATAATCATCATCCGCCAAGGGGACTCGTACCAGTTATGTCATTGTGCTGGGTACCAACGCCGGCTATGTTTGGGTGTCCCGGTTGATCTCGATCGACAACGCAACATGCACGGCTGTCGGGATCGATCTCTGACGGCAGGAATTGGGAGGCCACGTCGACTCTGTAATAGCTGGTTGGCGGCAGCGGCTGCGGCCCACGAACAGGATGTCAGCGGCGCGGTGTCTCGGAATATTGTCACGGGAAGACCGCCCATAACCATGAGAGAAAACGGATAGCAGCGCCGACGACCTATCCCGGGAGACCGCCGCTGCCCACGAGAGAAAACGGATGGCAGCTTCGACGATCCATCCATGTCCTTCTCCTATAGGAGGCCGGCGGTTATCGCCACGAGCTTCATGTTCGTCAGCGAGTTTCTTCGCTGCGGGCTTACCGCCGCCGACCTTGTTGGCGGCTCCCACTGCCTCTGAATGCGCCGGATCAGCAGCTTAACTAGCGGGGTGTAGCCAATGAACTGCTCGAACTCGCGGACGCTCAGCTGCGTGCCGTTGTGGGCGTCGACGCGTCGTTGACTGTGCCGACCATCGGCTGGCAACCGTTCATGCCATCGCCGCGCTTCTTGATCGTGAAGCTCTGGCGGCGAGGCGGTTGTCCAACCAGCATCGTTCTAGTAAGATGTTGTGTTGCAGTTTCATGAGGGGCGCAGTCGACGGCGCAGCGCTCGGCTGATACGGCGCCCACCTTGAGCCTAGACACGCCAGTCGTGGGGAACATTTTCCCTCATTGTCCTGGTGTTGAGGCTGCGAGGAGATCTCTGCTGCTGCTGAGGCCCATCCCCTGGAGCAATGGCCGGCGGCTACAGTGTCGAGGCAATGGAAGAAAGTCCCCGGTCGCTTCAGTATTCCTAATCTTCAGTTATTTTTTCTCTGCAGATTCGTCTATGTCCAGCTTTGGACGGTCATCAGCGCGTCGACAAGTGCAGGGGCTACAGAGTTTTGGGAGGACGCAACGACAGAGCGGCGAGCAGCATCAGAGAAGGAACAAGTTCGGAGCTAGCAGCGAGCCAGCGACAAGGAGCAATAACAGGGACGAGCTGAGGAAAAGAAAACAGGCCTGCCTTATGTTGAATATAGAGCAAGCTAGAGGACGGACAAGAGCACAGAGCAAAAATTCAGCTAGCGCACGAATTTTTAATAAGTACACAGCTTGATATTTTAGCAAACTATTGCTGCAATGAATTAACGACATGGGAGCTGTTTTGTTATCTGAGGTACAGTATTTCATTATTCATGTTTGTTCACAGGTGTATAATTAGAGAAACTTAGACCTTCACAATTCTTCAGTTGTTATTGCCCAGCTTTTTTTGTTCAGCCAAGAAATTATACATGTCATAAGGTGTTGTTGATGGTTCAGTGTAGACTCGGGTGTTCTCCTCAGATGTGCTAGCTTGCTCTTGGTAGTGTTTGTCGGAGTTATGGCTATGCAATCTTTTGCACAACAGATATATACCTGATGATTTTTGTGTTCATGGAGGATTGGCTTAGGAGAGTCATGGGTAATTATGTGAAATTTATTCAATCAAATTTGGCCTGATTGCTAGATTTCACTAAGGTTCCATCTAGAAAACTTGTGAAGGGGTAATTGCTGTCTAAAAGGAGACAAGCATGCGCCGGTAAATCAAGCCTGGTTGTGATGGCATGTGAGGAACTGAAACTGAGTCAGTCTTGCTCTTTGTCTCATTCTAACATTTCCTCTTTTTTTTGTTTCACATCGGGGGAGAAATTTATAGCCACGAAGTGCAAATTAATCTACAGTGACATTGATTTTGATTTCTGAATAGGCCAAAGAAGTTGAATGCCACTTTATTTGAGACACAAAATATGATATTAATATTTATGATTGGAACTACAATAGATGTTCAGATACCTAGCAATATTATATATGCAAGAAAAAAGAAAAAAACTTATGCAGCAATGCAGGAAATCCATTATAGCTATTGTTCATGCTACAATTTGATGTCTTTAATTTTTGGTTGCAACCAAATTCTGAATTTTCATCTTTTCTTTAGTTTATCAATTACAGTTTTTGTGAAGAGACTCAAACATCTAGAGTTACGACTTGCGGTTTAACTGTAGATGTAAAAAATATTGAATAAATATCAACCTGTTTCATGCCAACTTGATGTTCATGTGTGTACAGAAATAAAATTATTCTACAATGGTCGATCAATTTGGGGCAAAAATTAGCTTATTTTTTAGATTAATCATTGATTTTTTAAGGAGCAGTCTTTTCTTATCCCGTTGCAAAGCACGGGAATTTTTCCTAGTATTTTTAAAAATTAAGTTAATCAACCAGTACATGGTTTAAGGTATTTTTAAGCTACAAAACAAAAGTCCTCTTTGGCAAGTAGTTAGAAGAGAGTGCTTTGTCCCCATTAACACTGGATCGTTAAAACAATACGGCAGCTGCATCCTGAAAACTAATCTACATAGTAGCAATTGCCAAGCACATGTAGGACTTGTGTTCAGAGCGAGAGTTGGGAGAATAGAACTGACAAACATGGAACCAAACTAAGTACCATATATAATTGCGTCATCCACCGTAATTACAAAGGCCACGCCAACATATATGCCGCCTTTCGTACTGGTGCAGGAGAGACGTACAAACAACATGAAGTATATGCACTAGTAGAAAACAGGGCTTTCGTGGGAGCCTTTTGTCGCGGGCGCGCCTGCACCCGCGACAAATGGCGTGGCCACGTCGCCCGAAACCATTCGGAGCAAGGCGGGCCTTTTGTCGCGCCTTTTTATCGCGGGCCGTATAACAACCCGCGACAAAAGGGGTCTTAGCTTTGGCGCCCCCTGCCAGCACCCCTTTTGTCGCGGGTCGTAATACGGCCCGCGACAAAAGGGCCATGCCTATATATACTCACAGCCAGCTTTTCCCCCCACCTCCCTACATTTTTTTCCTTGGTGGTGAAAGGTGGAGGTGTATGCTAGCTCATTTTTTTTTCATGTGCACAAGAGGTGTTTGATGAAATGCTTGTGAGGGATGCCACTTGATTTTATTTGATAAGATTTCTCCTTTTTTTGATCCTAAAAGGTTAGCAACTATTTTCTCATATATACATAGTCCGTACAATACTAATTTTAGCAAGGTGATTGCATCTGATACATAATTGTACTTATGATGCAGATGAGTCATCCATGGATGTACGGTAACCGATGTGCTCCCACTTTCAGAGAGGGCGTGAATTCTTTCCTGCTTGTGGCCGAGGCCAACAAGTCGAAGCAAGGTTTTATGTGTTTTCCATGTCTGAAATGTAAGAACGAGAAGGATTACTCTTGCTCAAGAGACATTAAGAGCCACCTGCTTCGGTTTGGATTCATGTCCAGCTATAATGTTTGGACCAAGCATGGAGAAGAAGGGGTTATGATGGAAGACGGCGATGAAGAAGAAGATAACGATGACCAGTACTGATCTATGTTCTCTGAATGCGATGATACCGCAATGGAAGACAATGAAGAAGAAGGAGGTGAAGAACAGGCAGCAGATGATCGTGTTGATGATGATCTTCGTCGGGCCATTTCTGATGCAAGAAGAGACCGTGGCACGGATAAGGAGAGGTTGCGGTTCGACAAGATGTTAGAGGACCACCACAAATTGTTGTACCCAGGTTGTGAAGATGGGCGAGAAAGCTGGGTAGCATATTGGAATTGCTGAAATGGAAGGCAGAGTTCGGTGTGACTGACTCGGGATTTGAAAAATTGATGATAATATTAAAGAAGCTGTTTCCAAGAAATAACGAATTGCCCATCAGTACGTATGAAGCAAAGAAGCTTGTCTGCCCTCTAGGATTAGATGTGCAGAAGATACATGCATGCATTAATGACTGTATCCTCTACCGCGGTGAGAAGTACGAGAATTTGAATAAATGCCCGATATGCGGTGCATTGCGGTATAAGATCAGAAAAGATGACCCTGGTGATGTTGAGGGCGAGCCACCCAGGAAGAGGGTTCTCGCGAAGGTGATGTGGTATGCTCCCATAATACCACGGTTGAAACGTTTGTTCGGAAACAAAGAGCATGCCAAGTTGTTGCGATGGCACATGGAAGAACGTAAGAAAGACGCGATGTTGAGGCACCCCGCCGATGGTTGGCGGTGGAGAAACATCGGGAGAGAGTTCCCGGATTTTGCGGTTGAGGCAAGGAACTTATGGTTTGGTCTAAGTACGGATGGCATGAATCCTTTTGGGGAGCAGAGCTGCAGATCCACGAGCACCCGGCCCGTGACTCTATGTATCTACAACCTTCCTCCTTGGCTGTGCATGAAGCGGAAGTTCATTATGATGCCAGTGCTTATCCAAGGGCCAAAGCAACCCGGCAACGACATTGATGTGTACCTAAGGCCATTAGTTGATGAACTTTTGGAGTTGTGGGCCAAACCAGGTGTACGTGTGTGGGATGAGCACACCGAGCAAGAATTTGACCTACGAGCGTTGCTATTCGTAACCATCAATGATTGGCCTGCTCTTAGTAACATTTCGGGACGGACGAACAAAGGATACAATGCATGCACACACTTGTTTAGATGAGACTGAAAGTAAATATTTGGGAAAAAGCGAGAAAAGTTGTGTACCCGTACAATCGCCGTTTCCTTCCGCGCAAGCATCCCTTAAGGAAAAAAGGCAAGCATTTCGCTGGCGAGAGCGGACAACCGTCCGAAGCCTGTCCCCCGTAGTGGTGCTTGATATATTTGACATGGTCAAGGATTTAAATGTTATCTTTGGAAAGGGTCCGGGCGAGTCGACCTGTTCCGAAAGACGGCCGACGGACACGCGCCCATGTGGAAGAAGAAATCTATTTTTTGGGAACTAGAATATTGGAAAGTCTCGGAAGTCCGCTCTCGCAATCGACGTGATGCACCTGGCCAAGAATCTTTGTGTGAATATTCTAGGTTTTCACGGGCGTGTATGGGAAGACAAAAGATACAACGAAGCACGGGAGGACCGGGAACGTCATAAAGGACGAAACGGGAATCATCCGGGGCAGTTTGAAGGGCCCGCCGCCTACGCTCTTACCAAACAAGAGAAGGAGATCTTTTTTGAAGCCCTATTCGGTATCAAGGTTCCGTCCGGTTTCTCGTCGAATATAAAGGGAATAGTAAATATGAAGGAGAAAAAATTCCGGAACCCGAAGTCCCATGACCGCAACGTGCTTATGACACAATTGCTTCCGGTTGCATTGAGGGGACTTCTACCGAAAAATGTTCGACTAGCCATTGTGAAGATATGTGCATTCCTCAACGCAATTTCTCGGAAGGTAATGGATCCGAAACTTTGTCGGGATTACGGGAAGATGTGGTCGAATGTCTTGTCAGCTTCGAGTTGTTGTTCCCACCATCCTTCTTCAATATTATGACGCACCTCCTCGTTCACCTAGTTGAAGAGATTAGAATTCTCGGTCCTGTATTTCTACACAATATGTTCCCCTTCGAGAGGTTCATGGGAGTATTAAAGAAATATGTTCATAACCGAGCTAGGCCGGAAGGAAGTATCTCAAAGGGCTACGGAGCTCGAGGAGGTCATTGAGTTTTGTGTTGACTTTCTTCCCGACCTTAAGCCGATTGGTGTTCCTGAATCTCGGTATGAGGGGAGGCTGACTGGAAAAGGCACACTAGGAAGGAAAGCAACGGTGTGCGGGGACAAGATTTCTTTCAATCAAGCACACTACACAGTTCTATACAATTCCAGCTTGGTGGCTCCGTACATCGAGAAACACAAGAATGTTTTACGAGAAATAAACCCAGGCCAGCCCGAGTCCTTGATTACACATCAACACATGAATACCTTCGGCAGTTGGTTGCAAAGACATCTCATTAGTGACCCACATTAGTGACCCAACTGTTGTAGAGCAGCTGTACTTGTTGGCCAGGTTACCATCTTCAAACATATGTACATTCCAAGGGTACGAGATAAATGGGAATACATTTTACACGATCGACCAAGATAAAAAGAGCACCAACCAAAACAGTGGTGTCCGCTTCGATGCAAAAGATGAGAATGGGCAAACCACCACATATTATGGATACATAGAGGAGATATGGGAACTTGACTATGGTCCCACTTTTAAGGTCCCTTTGTTTCGGTGCAAATGGGTGAAGCTCGGCGGTGTACGGGTAGACGATAAGTACGGTATGACAACGAGTGGATCCCAACAATCTTGCGTACATGGACGAGCCATTCGTCCTAGCCAACGAGGTGGCTCAAGTTTTCTACGTGAAGGACATGTCTAGCAAATCGAGAAAAAGAAATCAACAAAAGAATACATCAACCGAGGAGCCAAAGCGCCACATAGTTCTTTCGGGGAAAAGAAACATCGTGGGAGTGGATGACAAGACAGACATGTCAGAAGATTATAATAAGTTTAAAGAAATTCCACCCTTCACGGTGAAAATTGACCCAAGCATCTTGCTAAATGATGAAGATTCTCCATGGCTACGGCGTAGAAGATCACAGCAGTAGATGGCGATGTAATAATGTATTCTTCATATATAGTTCCCAAGACAATCTCTACATTTATGTAATAATGAGAACCCTTTCCCCAACACTGTTAGAGGAGATGGAACTTTACTCCCGGTTGCACCCACCAACCGTGACTAAAGGTTACCCACACATCCTCATCCTGCCGACAGCTTTAGTCCCGGTTGCATCCACCAGCCGGGACTAAAGGTTGCCCGCCTATTTTCTTCCCGCGCTTCCCACCGCTTCCAACCTCCGTCTTCCCGCCATTTTTTCACTATATATATGTAGGCTTGGTCTCCATTTACATATCACATCTACACTCATATCTGCAAACCTCATCACCCTCTCCCATGGCTTCCATTGTATCTCTAACACCCCGGGAGGCGGAGGCACTTTGCGCCTTGAACTACCCCTGCCCGCTGGGCTACCGCGTCCCGACCGGCTGGTTGCTGAGCGTCGGAGGCGTACCGGTCCCTCCTATCCCTCTAGGTGTGGCACGCGAGATGGCCATCACGAACCACTACTACTTTGAGCTCACGCCAGAGCAGCGGAGGAATCCCCAGTGGCATCCCGACTACAGCCCGACTTGGGACAGCTTCTTCATCAATCGGCGTGAGAGGGCGGTTGCCAGGTACGAGGAGGACGGCCCGCCTCCTTCGAACTTCAACGAGGCCGGCCGTCGGCTGTGGTGGCGCGGCCGGACTCTCCAGAGCGTAATGGCCTACCGTGGCCCCCGCCTGCGCTACCCTCAATCCCAGCCCACGCGTGCTCACCCGTCCAGGTTCGACAACCGCGACCCCGATGCTAGCGACGATGACGTCGGCGACTATGATGACTACAGTGGCGACGTTTATATGTCTAGGCAAGACTATGACTGAATGGCTCCAACATTCGAATCTGGCCATGTATCTTAATTTTCAGTTGAGCTCTGTACTTTAATTCCAGTTCAATAGTAATAAAATTTCGTAACAACCACTTTATTGAACTAAAACAACCGACAACGACTTTATAAACTGAATTTAAACTAAAACAACCGACAACGACTTTATTGAAATTACAATAAAATAGATAAATGACTAGTCTAGTCTCTACTCGTCGTCGGAGGTTGTCTCCGTCCAAATGTCATCCCACCGAGGGTCGTTTTCGGCCCAAGTTGTATTCGGGTTCTCGAGCTCGAACTCGGCGACGGCCCGACGGTGGCGCCTGTTGGACCTGCGTTGTGCCCTGAGGTCAGCGAAGAACGCGTCGGTGTTGTCGACGTCGTTGTGGAACTGCACCCTCCACTGGCGCATCAACTGCTCGTCGTGCTCGGCGATGGCGATCCTGCGCTGCACCTGGCGGTGCCGGCGACGGTCCTCGTCGTCGAGGAGGCACGGCGCTGGCGCGAGGAACTCCGCCTCCTCTAGCGATTCAACATCCGGGAAGTTCATGTCGCGCCGTGGCCGCCGAAATCGCCACGCCGCCGCGTCGTAAGCGCGCGCCGCCAGCTCCGGCGTGTTGTACGTTCCGAGGGTTAGGCGGATGCCACCGGCGCGTATCTCGGCGTAGAACCTACCGCTCGGACGCACTCAAACGCCACGGAAACCGGACGACCCTCGACGACGTGGCGGCATCCCAGAGATGAATGAGCGGAGGCGGTGGCGACGTGTGGCTGCGCGCGCACGCGGCGCTCTATATAGCGCACGCGGGGCATGACACGTGTAAGCCACGGCTACACACGTCGCACGCGGGGCATGGCACGTGTAAGTTACGGCTACACACGTCGCACGCGGGACATGGCACGTGCAAGCCACGGCTACACACGTCGCACGCCGGCAGCGACGGGGCGACACGTGGCACGGGGAAGCGACACGTTGGATACAAACGGCCGGAGCCGTTGGATGCACCTGTGCCACGGATGCCACGGAAACCGGACGACCCGCGACGGCGTGGCGGCATCTCGGAGATGAATGAGCGGAGGCGGCGGCTACACGTCGGTGTCCGAAATACTCCGCATATCATTAGGGTGAAACATACACGACTATGATGTGAGATGCAAATAGGTATATGGATGTCATATTCATGTTCATTGGATTTTTCTGATCAATTTTCATATATAAAACATTTCTATTTGAGTTACCATTTAAAAGTTATTAAAATAATAGTTTTTATTAATATAAAATAGATAAACAAGGTTTATTTAAAATAGAAAAGGAAAAAGTTCAGAAAAGGGGGCTGATCCGCGTCCAACGGCTCCAGGCCGTTGGATTCAAGTGGCCGGAGCCGTTGGATGCACTTGGCGCGGATCATCCCCAACCCCCTTTTGTCGCGGGCCATGGCACGACCCGCGACAAAAGACCGCCCCCTTTTGTCGCGGGTCGTTCCACCACCCGCGACAAAAGGGAGCCTTTTGTCGCGGGCCATGGCACGACCCGCGACAAAAGGGTGTCTCCTATATAAGCTCCGCGTCGCGGGCGGAGCCTCCACCCGCGACCCCGGAGGCAACCCTAGACGTTTTTGCGCCGCCGGCTGCCGAAAAATCCGCACCGCCGCCGCCGTCGCCGCCGAGCAGCTACGCCGCCCCGGCCGCCGCCCCGCCACCTCTGCGCCGTCGCCGCCCCCGGCCGCCGCCCCCGCCACCTCTGCGCCGCCACCGGCCCTTCTACCGCGCGCGCCCTGCGCAGGTAGCCGCCGCCGGCCACCGGCGCGCGCCCCCGGCCATTTTTTTTTAAATTTTTTTAATATTATTAGTATTAGTTAGTTAATTAGCTAGTATAGTTAGTTAGTTTAGTATATGTATATGTATAGTTAGTATAGTTAGTTAGTTAAACTAAGTATAGTTAGTTTAGTATAGTTAGTTTAGTATAGTTAATTAGTTAGTTTAGTATAGTTAGTTAGTTTAGTATAGTTAGTTAGCTAGTATAGTTAGTATAGTTAGTTTAGTATAGTTAGTTTAGTATAGTTAGCTAGTATAGTTAGTATATGTATAGTTAGTATACTAAGTATAGTTAGTTTAGTATAGTTAATTAGTTAGTTTAGTATAGTTAGTATAGTTAGTTAGTTTAGTATAGTTAGTTAGATAGTATAGTTAGTTAGTTTAGTATATGTATATGTAGTTAGTTAGCTAGTATTTTTTTTAAAATTTTTGTAATATTATTAGTATTAGTTAGTTAGCTAGTATAGTTAGTTAGTTTAGTATATGTATATGTAGTTAGTTAGCTAGTATTTTTTTTTAAATTTTTGTAATATTATTAGTATTAGTTAGCTAGTATATGTAGCTAGTTAGTTAGTTTAGTACAAGTTTAAATTTTGTATTAGTTAGCTAGTTAGTTAGTTTAAGTTTTACGTAAATCTTTCAAAACGCCCCGACCGGACCGACAACTGTCCCACGCTCCGTCTCCCTCGCTTCGCCACCCCGACGCCGCAACTTCCCTCTCCTCTACCTCCGAAACGTCGCAACTTCCCTCTCCTCTCCCTCTCGCCGACACCGGTCGCCGACACCCTCACGCGCCCTCTCCCTCTCGCAAACACCCCTCTTCTCTCCCTCTCGCGAACACCCCCGACGCCGCAACTTCCCTCCCTCTCGCAAACAACCGACACCCTCTCCCTCTCGCAAATACCAGTCGCCGACACCCTCTCCCTCTCTTAAATACCAGTCGCCGACACCCTCTCCCTCTCGCAACCAACCGACGTCGATACCCTCTTCCTCACGTGAGCATTGTCGAGATCCTCTCCTTGAGCCTACCCCGTCCGTGGTTAGGGTTAGGGTTTGGGTAGTGTTTGGTTAGGGTTAGTGTTTGATTAAGTTTAGGGATTGGTTAGGGTTAGAACATGTACTTATCGATTTAATTTTTTGCAGAAACAATGGATCCATTCGAAATCCATCGAGACTTGGAACAGGAAGACCTATTCGAGGACATAATCCGCGATGGTCCAGAAGCCGACCGAGAAGAGCGCGACTCTGGTGATGGAGAAGACCGCGGCTCCGGTGATGGAGAAGCCGACGGCTCCGGTGATGGAGAAGCAGATGGCTCCGGTCATGGCGAGGTATACGATCACTAGGCATTAATGGAATTCTATATGTACATATAGATATAAATTAATTAATTTTTATTCTCTTAGGCCTCCGAAGATAAGTTGGAGAAACGAGGCCCGGCAAAGAGGTTGAGCCCAAAAGACCACTTCACAATTGAAGCTATATCACCGAAAGGCCAACCGGTGGCACCCGCGGCACGTCGAGTGACATTTAAAAATCAGTGCGGAGTTCTGGTTAGGGATCGTCTCCCGATCACTATTAGAGAATGGAACAAGACCAAGAATGTGTCCGAAGATCAGGTTGCCGATAGGTACAAAGACACACTTTTTAACGACCTCATGACACATTTCACTTTGCCAGTTTTGAGATCGGAGTCTGAGATGGCCAAGCAGAGGGCGCTAGTGAAGAAATGGGCTCTTCAGAAGATGGGGGAACTTTTCCGGGCGTATAAGAACCGGTTATGGGCAACTTATAAGGCCGAGAAGAAGCCTCCATTATTCGAAAACTATCTAGCGAAGCGAGAGCATAACTGGAAAGAATTTGTGAAGTACAAAGAATCGAGAGGAGGCTATGAGACTCGTCAAAGAAAAACAAGAAGAATGCAAGCGAAAAGAAATATCACCATCATACGGGGCGAGGGGGCTACGAAGTAGCCATGCCTAAGTGGGATGCACAAGAGGCTGAGATGAAGCGGAATGGGATCACTCCAGAACCCGAGCGAGAAGGATGGGACATTAGGGCTCGAAATTGGTTCCTTGGGCATGGCTGTGAGTATGACATGAAGACAGGGAACCTTGTTGAAAGTGATAGCAAGGTTAAGGTACCCAGGGAAAAATGGATTGAAGTGATGGCTGATATTAAAGCGGGAAAACTGAAGTTTGCTCCCGATAGAGAGAAAGACTTGCTGACGCTTGTCCTCGGTAATCCTGAAAAGGGAGGACGAACAAGAGGCTTCGGCCCTAGTGTTCCGTGGGCGCTTGGGTTTCCGGACGACGCGGAGACTTATAGAAGCCGAGCGAGAGCAAAAAAGTGAGTCGGAGGTGCGGAATGACCGGATGGCCGAGTTCCAACGTCAACTTGACCAGCAGCGAGCGGGAGATTCAGCAGCAGCAAGCGGGAGATAAATGAACTAAAAGGACAGCGCCAGCCAGATAATACCGCCGGCATATCTCAGCGGCGAGACAGCAGCGTGGCCGACTCGGAGGCCCCGCCTTTACGGATGATAGATGGCGGTCCTGGCGACCCCGTGGATGGAATCGAGGAGCAAACATCTTGTGATCTCCATGAGGTATTCAGGAACTTATCTGTTAAGGTGGCGGTCGGCTTTGTCTTACCTGCATTTGGAGCTGAAGGTGAGCTGGCAACATGGCATGGCAATGAGATTCCAGCTGGCTATGCTCGTGTCGGGGTGGATTCAGTTGTACCGTCGTGGGAGACATTGCAGCTCGTAATCCCTGGAGGTGATGGTCAGGTTACACTCGGAGACGTACCGGTAGAAATCATTCTTTGGGAAAAGAAAAACATCAAGCTTCCAGGTTGGGTAGCCCCTAGTACTAGTCGTCCCAGGTCACCATCACCTCCTCCAGGTGATCGCAGGCCACCATCACCTCTTCCGACTGATCACATGTCGCCACCATCACCCTATGGGTACGATCATGACATCCGTAGTCCATCTCCATCTCCAGCGCCGCCGCCTGCGCCCACTAAGACTCGGAATGCACCCAGCCGGAAGCGTTTCAAGAGTCCTGTCCGCAAGCGGTCGCCCCTCCCAACAGTACCAAAGGTTCCTCCCCCCGTCCTTACGATCGTACTAAAGAGGAAAATGAGGCCATTGTAAAGAAACACGTGCATGAACAGCTTCATAAGGAAAAACCTCCAGCGCCAGCGCCATACACCGAGAAGCAAAAAGGATATGCTCTTGATTTTCTGAACACACCATCGCAATATGACTTACACGAGAAGAAGGATGACTACACACGCACACTTGCGAGGGTAATTGGGGACAAGGGCACTGCTAAGAAGAAGGATAGTGCTAGCACGAGCAAATCATCAGCTAGAAGTGTAGCCGGGAAGAAATCAAGTTCAACAAGTGCACCCCTCAAGGCCAAGCAAGCAGCGACAACGGGCGAGAAAAAGAAAGGAAGTTCCCCAGCTCGGAGAACAGGCCAAACAATCGATCCCACCACTCAAAGTGTCAGATGTTCCCTCGGTGTACCAGGAACATGGTGATTTCGATCTGGAAGCAGCTGCGGCGCTAGCGGCTCAAGTTGGCTGTACCGTGGAGGAATTGCTGAGTGCCCATGATGCAGTACTACCCATTGCTGATATAGCTCCTAAATTTGTCTATGGGGCCGACTTGGTCAGCAAAGAGCGGCTGCATAAACTGCCAACGCATATGCGGAAT
The DNA here is from genome assembly GCF_022539505.1 of Lolium rigidum. Classification (NCBI taxonomy): domain Eukaryota; kingdom Viridiplantae; phylum Streptophyta; class Magnoliopsida; order Poales; family Poaceae; genus Lolium; species Lolium rigidum. Next base: position 43,855,274 of record NC_061511.1, read on the forward strand.
TTGCATCAATGGTACATTGATGCGTGCAAGGAGAACACAAGTTACATCGTGGCGGATATCCCAGAAGATTATTACTTCCGAAAGGAGGAGATCCATATTGAGATGAATGAACTCTGGCAGTTATTCAATTTAGACGCCCTCGACAAATCTCTCATGAGTTGCTACTGCTTGTAAGTTGTTAACTACATATAAGTTCATGTTCATTCAGTTGTTCCTCTTCATTGCATATACTCATTATATCTTATGTGTTCTCTTATGCAGACTGAAGATCATTGAATGCAGAAGTAATAAGATGTTCAATGTTGGGTTTGTTGACCCAGATAAAATACATCATGACATGGTAAAGAATAATGTCGAAGAAACGGAGGGAAACCTACTAAGGTTTATAGGGGAGCAAAGCTTCTGTGATTCAATACTGTTACCTTACAACTACAGGTGAGAGTCTTACTGATCTGTTGTGCACATTCAATTTTTCTTACTCGATGTTATGTGTAATTCATGACGTATATATATATATATAAACATGTGCAGTTTCCACTGGATTCTGCTAAATATTCAAGTTGATAAGGGAATAGTTGAAGTAAGGGACCCATTGAGTAGAGGCCTCGACGGGTTCCGCGACTTGCAGAACATTCTCCAGAGGTAATTTCAATCATTAATTGCCGCGCTATATCTTTCGTGAGATATCAATTAATTATCCACTCATTCAATCATTCTTTTGCCTGGCAGGTGTTGGAGAGCTTTGAAGAATAATATTGCGGGTAACTTCGCAGAGAAGCTAACATTTACTCTTGTACCGTGCGCCCAGCAGCCACAGGGGACGAATCTATGTGGATACTACGTTTGCGAGTCCATTCGCATGTTAACCACTGAGAAGCACAACGATAATAGATTCAACGTAAGCAATAACATTCACAACTTTAGTTTATTATCGTCAGTATTTCGTTATCAAGATTGATATAGTCATATTCATCTCATTTTCCTATATAGGTCGACTTCATGCGGGAGAAGCTCCAACCACACGAGCACATACTAGGAATTACGGAGGAATTGGCGGGACTTCTAATGAAAGAAGTAATAGACGACAACGGCTTGTTTAGTCCAAATAGACGCAACAAATGACCCCCATGTATTAGTTCGAATAGACGACGGGCTTTAGTCCCGGTGGTAGTGACCTCCATATATATGTGTAAGGGGAATCTACGAAGTTTTGCTCCCAATATTTGTTTGCTCGATCTATATATAATGAATGAACGTGTACAACTTGTAGTAGCGTACAAATATTTGTTATGCAACTTTTATTTTAAAATGAAAAAATGAAATAAAAGGGGGGCGGTGGCGGGGGGGGGGGGAGAGGGGTTGCTGCACACCTCAAACCCTAAAGCAGCGAGCGTGCTCGCGCGCGCCACGTAGAGGCCCTTTTGTCGCGGGTGGTAATACCGCCCGCGACAAAAGGGTGTGCCCTGGGGCACCCCGCGCCTGCCACGTGGTGGACCATATGTCGCGGGTGGTAAGCGACCCGCGACAGAGGGTGGACCTTTTGTCGCGCCTTCGTTGTCGCGGGTGGCCGCCCGCGACAAAAGGCCCTTACGGCCCGCGACAAAAGGGCTATTTTCCACTAGTGATGGCATCAGGTTCACGCCACCGCCATCTCAGAGCACGGATGAGGCCCGCAGCTGCATCCTTGGAGGTCCCAACTACGTGACTCCTGGAACACAACACATCGAAGCACCTCCAAGGAACACGACTCCAGTCTCCACCGCGGCCAAGGAACATCCATCGCCCAATCTGGCCGAGTGCCCGCTGATGCACCACACATGCCATGCCATAACGTGTGGCGGCAGGCGGCGCGGCGAAGCGCGCGCGTCTGTCCTTCTAGTACATTAAATGTGTCATGTAGTCTTAAAACTACCTTGATTGAGGCGTGTAGGACTATTGGTTCTATATCGTTGTAGGCTTGCAAAGTGTGATTAATTTGTTTTAGTAAAGTTAGTAATATACCAGAGTTGTATAAATTAAGTTTTATTGCCAGGCTATAGTATAGTAGTGAAGTATACTCCTTCGATTCTTTTTCTTTGTCTAATCACTAAGTTTTGGTCATATTCAATTTGCAAGGCCACTCTTTTAATTATCTGGTTAAGAAAACAATCTCCCTCTCTCTCTCTCTCTCCCCTATAATGACGTCATTGCTTGTTTGATTTGAACCAATTCTATTCGTCACATAGAATCCGTGATTTTTGAAAAACTCTTATATAGGTACATTTTTTTTTAGATGAGCCTAGGAAGAAGAATCGTTGGAAATATATGCATAAGGTCAATTAAATCCCGAAAGAAAAAAGGTATTAACTCGATGGAAATTTTAGCCGATATATAAAGTATGCCCAAGCCCCATACAGATAAATATTGTCGAGTACTTCTAGGTAAGATGTGCAACATATGCATGTGATACTCCAAGGATGTTATTTACATTTTAATTTCTCAAACCATCTGCTTCGGGATAGATTATCTTTATCTGGTATTCTCTTCCTTTATATGTCCATATACTTTAATAATTATTTTTTATATAATTATATACTAGCAAATGTGCCCGTGCGTTGCGACGGGTTTAAAGTATACCCTAATTTTTGTTGTATCCTTATTTTGTAGTATGTGTTAATTTTTCTCCTAATTATCAGTTTTTAGATGCCCGAGTATAATAGTCCCAACAAAAGTAGCAAAAGAAGAACTCACCAAATAGTTAAATTACATGAAAACACACTACATTAATTAAATCTTGTTAAATTTCTAAAGAGTTTGATTACATGAAAAAATCCAATTCAATTTTCAACAAACTAAAACATAAAAAGGAGATCAATATTGCATAATGATTACATGTTTTAGCCTACACTACGAGATGATTAGGCATTGTAGCCTCACCGGCTAAAACAAATTTGGAAAGATTGAAAGAGCACTGAAGCTGAAGCTATAGCGTATAGGCAATCTACACAAAGGTATCTAGACCTCTTTTAGTGCAGCTCCACCGACGTTTGGTCATCACAGAAAGAAACTTGTCAAAAACTTAAGATTCTACTTTATTTGATTATTAAAATGTAATTCGCAAGACCCTATGATCTTGTGGGAAAAAACCTTATCAAAGCTAGGCAACCTTATGAAAGTGGAACACAATAGCACGGAACAGCGACCACACCATCTCTATATTTTTGTCAGGTGCACACAAATTCAATGCAGCAATCCCAAATTGATGTGACAATGGGAGGAGAGTTCCTCGTGGGGTGAGGTTGGTGCTCGTCAACGTTTTCTTGCCCTGATACATGCAAGCTGGTCGGCTCATGCATAATTAGATGTTGATTAGCTCCGGAGTAATTTGATCTGTTCCACTAATTAGCCGCCGTCTGCTCGCCTATTGATGTCCTGCATCGATCTCTCTCCGTTATCGTCGTCCTCTCCGGTGCCGGCCTTCAACTAATACTGGGTTATTGGATTGAACATCTAATCCTCCTACATCTAAACCTCCTACAGCGCGGTGTGGCCTCCGGTTCTCTGGCCGACACGCACACTCTGAGAAAGCTTATGTGGAGATTTAACCAGCTGTATTTTTTTTTTGAAAGCATTTAACCAGCTGTATTACCTGTGTGTACTGCTAGTACCGAACATACGCAGTGTTGGACATACACGCTGGGGCATTTCGACAAACAGCTAGCGGGCATGAAAGCCCAAGAATGGGACAGCGCTGCTGCTCTGCTTGCTCTCCCCGCGCATGCCACGGCGTGATCGCGGGTCGTGCGGACACGGATGGCCTGGATCTTGGCGACCACGGCGTCGCAGAGGTACCAGAGGGCGCCTGGGTCTTGCGTCCACGGCGTCACGGAGGTACTGGAGCGCATCCGGACAGCCGTCGTGGAGGGCGCAAGGCAGGACGGCGGAGGTTCCAGATGGACCAGGGGTGTAGCGCTCGGCGTCTAGCGGCAGCGGGACGAGAGCGTGGGTGTGGCGCTCGGCATCCAGCGGCGGCGGGAGGAGCATGACGGCTGTGCCCGGCGGCCTGGAAGCTGCAACGGAAACGGGGAGATCAAAGGGGCTGCCGCCTCCGCCTCTATCTCCTCCTCCTAATGCCGGAGAACGGAGGGTCGTGCCGCAGCCCCTCCTGCTCTACACGCCGCCGGCCCACAACCTCAGCCACCGGCGCCTCGCCCGTTTCCTTCTCTGAAGCGCCGCTCGAGCCTGAGCTCTTTCCTGAGCACCCCCTCCTCGTCTGGCTCGTGCTCACCGTCGACCTCACCATCCGCCGACTCAAGTTCTGCGACCGCCCTCTTCCCGTCGCCCGACCGCCCTCTTCCCGTCACCCGACCGCCTCGTCTCCTCCCCAAACTCTGCTCATCAACGAGCGCGCCCGTCTCCTGCACCAACTCGTCGCTGCTCGCGTGGTGCTTGGACGCCCTGTCGTCCCGCTGTTCCTCGCGCCCGTAGGCCGAGCGCCGCCAGCACCGCTCCCCGCGGCCGGCCTCTGCTTCGTCCTCACGCGCCCCCGTGAACTTCGCCGCCGCCTTGTCCTGGACGCGGTGGAGAACGGTGGAGGTGGAAAATAAAAGAACCAAACGAACCGGTACCACGGTGGCACTTTGCTGTAATATGGGATTTGGTGGGAGGGTAAAACCGTCCAACGAAAAGTTGGACGAAAATTCTGGCAGAAATCTTAGCTCCTTTATTATTATTAGGTATTAGGTATTAGGTATTAGGTATAGATTAGAATACCCGTGCGTTGCTACAGATATATAAACCAATTGTTATAACATTTTTAACGAAACATTTAGAATCTATTGTTATAGAACAAAAACTTGTCATTTTTACACCTAGTCCATTTCATCATCAGTAGTGAGCCCTCCTAGAAATTAGGCCAGCAAGCAGTTGACATATATATATATCATGATAACAGAATTATATTGATCCATTAATCGATCATACTCATTGTAGATGACATCAGCACTGTTAATCGATCATATGTGCTATCAGCAGCATGTGCTTATGTTTAAGATCAGCAGTGCTTGCAGGGTAGAATACTTGGCCCATAGGACACCATGAAAACAATTACAAGCAAGTTTTTTTTCTCGGTAGAAGAAAATCACCAATTGGTAATGGTATTTTGGAAATACCGGCCGAGATATGTTAAACCTATTTACTATTTCATCCAAAATTCATTAAAAACTTAAATTTAAGTAAATTATTTGAATACCGGAAAAATTTGTTCTGTATTATTTTATCTCGGTGATAGCCGGTAAAACCTGTTTCCACCGAAATATTGAAAAATACCGGCCAAGAAAAAATAAACTTATTACAAGTTGCCCACACCAAACGCTCGTAAGTTTGAGCTAAAAGCCGGCAAATCTCAACACGTCAGTTCAGATCAGACCACGTAGAACCCTAATTACAAGTTGCCCACACCAACGCTCGTAAGTTTGAGCTAAAAGTCGCAAACCTCAACACGTCAGTTCAGATCAGAACACGTAGCCATCAAGCCCGCAATATCCAATATCAAAGTTGTTAGAATCGTGACGGAGAATGTGGAGCATTTGCATGTGTTTGTGTCTAGCAGGCTCGGTTTTCTCTCCAAATTTTAAACAAACTTGTTCAGCTCTTCTGTTTCTGTTCTTCTGAAGAAATACTTTGGTAGATTCTCTACTTCATGTCAGTAAGCTCCGTTGTTTGTCTTGCCTGAGGAATCTCAAGACTCAAGTCCCTGAAAAAGCCGGCTCCAAGAAATTTGGCCCTGATGCGGACATCCGTGTTCAAAGTGACACAGTGTCAAGCATGGTAACACGTGAGACTAAGAGCATCCCCACTCGTTTGGGCTCCCCACGCCCAAATCCGGCGAAATTTAGCGCCGGATGGATGTAGTTTTTGGCCTGGGGAGGCCCATTTTTCCAGCCGCGAGCCCATGGACGCGCACCCACCGCGTGCATAGCGACGGCGCAGTCACCGGGAAGGGCAATCGTCGGAGTTCCCTCGACGCATTGAACCGTCGCGAGGTGGACCGGAGAGCCGAAACGACTCGTCGGGAACGGTCGAAGTGGCCTCGATGCGAGAACCGCCGTAATGGAGCACGAACTCCGCGGAAGAGCAACCGCCGCTCTCTTTCGTCGAGAGACCTACATATACGGTTTTCGACGGGCGACGCCATTCATCTGTTCTCTCGTCACCATCCTCCGTCAACCATCTCCGTCAACCATGAGCGATATCTCTTGGCCATCGGACACCGACAGCGAGGGGAAGCCGCCTGGATGGCGCCATTGGTGGGATCCAGCTGCATCGTCCAGCAGCGACGATTCCCCCCCGCCGGCCAGCGAGGACGAGTGGGACGATGAGGAGGAGGACGAAGAGGCCGTGGAGCAGGCCGAGGAAGAGGCCGAGGAAGAGGAGGAGGAGCAGGAGCAGGAGCAGGAGGAGGAGCAGGAGGAGGAGGACGAAGAGGCTGATGAGGACGACGACGAGGAGGACTCAACTTCCTCCGACGAGGAGGTGACGAGCCGGAAGCGTCGCCGCGACGACGATGAGGCGGGGCCTTCTAAGAAGAAGAAGAAGTAGTTTAGTTTTAAAGTTTTTATATGTAATTTTTATGTTTATTCGAATTATATTCGAAATATATATATAATCTATCTATGTTGCACCACTTGAGAGTTCAAAGCTTTCGTTCGACGAGGGTATTGCCGTAGATCGGGAAGACGAGGGTTTTGCCGTAGATCGGGAAGACGAGGGTTTTGCCGTAGATCGGAGGCCATTGTCGCCGACAAGTTGGGGCCACGCGCGCTTTCGCTTCGTCCGGAGTCCCCGAGCGCTCCCGGGGGCCGGGGATGGCGTGGGATCGCCGGATGGATTTAGGCCCAAATCCGGACGAAAACGAGGAACCGGGGGCGCGACTGGGCCGTATTACGCCGTCCGGATGGAAAAAACGCTCGCCGGGGGCCTCGTCGGGGGGACGAGTGGAGATGCTCTAAGGACTTCTGCGCCCAGTAGCAAGTTAGTTCTTCATTCATCCATGACCTCGGTGCTTGCTCTGAACGCGACGTGAGGGTGGTCGGCCGCGGAGAGGGAGTTCGGGAGCGCGTCGCCGAGGATGGCAGCTAGCTAGCGAGGGATTACGGGGTTATTCAGCTGATGCGGCGGGCCGCGCATCGTCCGCGTCCAAGCGCCGTGGCCTCTTCTCCGGGGGACTGCGCTGCGGCGAGAGTCGTGGATGCGCGCGAGGCAGCAAGCTGAGTCGTTGCGTGGGTACGGACGGACGGGAAAGGGATCTTGTCGACGAACGGCGGGGGTCACCGCTCGATGCGGGCTCCTTGGGCCACCTCCGGCAGCAGTCGCCGCTGCCTGCGAGTCTGGGACCCACGCATGCTCGTAGCTGCTAGCGCCGCTCCCCAAGCGTCCGCCGCCGGCACGGACGTCCTCCGGCGAGGATGCGGCAAGGTTGGTGCATATCCACGTTTCCTCCGCGATTCCAGGCCTCAAATCTTTGGCTGCTCCCCACGACTGCCCGTAGCTAAATCGAGGCGCTGGCTCCTTCGGCGCGTCCGCACCAGAAATATCTGACGGATGGAAAGAAAGGCCACAAAGGGACTGCGGGGGTTTTTTTTTTTTACCAGGACTGCGGGTTGATTTCGGGGTGGATGCCCGATCGGCCAGGGTAAAATTAAACACAAAAAACGTTTCGGTTTGTTACTTATGGGTGGCGCGGTGGGTAATTTTCCTTTATTTTTCAGGGTAGATTTAAGTTGGATGAACGACCGAGGGAGAGTACGTAGAATAATCCCATACTGTTTTTGCTTAAAAAAAGAAAAAGAGAAAAACTTACTGGATGCTCTGGATAGTGATGTTACGTACATACATCTATCTGGTCTGCGGATAGTTTAGCCGGCCGGCCTGTATTACAATGAACCACATTTATGACAACTAATTCTGAGCACAGATTACCCGAACCCTGCAGAAAAATGTATCTGGTTCGGTGCAAATTAAAGTGCTTCTAGTAGAACTTAAATATATTTATGACAACTTGTACGTACGTACCATGAACTTATAGGAGTGCCTGCAGTGCCGCGACATGGCGTGTGCCGATTTCAGTCAGAATGTACGAATGTACGCTGCCACATGAACTCAACATACTAAAGAAAATTAATGCAAAAGTACGACCGGGAATATCACATGCCATCTTTGTTAGGAGAGGGACGACTGTGGTCTCAGTCGAATAATCATCGACTAATTTTCATCTACCTGAGTCTTGGGTGAGACTAAATAAAATATCTAGCTAGTTAATCCAAGTCGCCAACCGATCATGCACGGGAGCTGCAGCTAGCACCGCGCATGGACGATTTACATACTTGGTTTGCAGAGAAGTAATTAATTAATCAAGTCAGGGCCAATTCAAGGCTCTAGAACCCATAATTGAGGAACCAATTCTTAGCACCCGCGCCGGTTGTGGCTGCCATCTCGATGATGTCTGGCGGCGAGAATGCAATGGATGACACCATCAAGGTCTCAGGCCCAGGTGTTGTGTAAGTGCAGGAAGGAGCTCATAGAGAAGTTGGCGATCAAAGAGACGATATCTGAGCTGCTGGCCGTCAAGATCCCTATGTTGCAAGTTGAGGACGTCCCCGGAGAACTCAGGGTATCGCCTTCAGATGGTCAATGCTCACTCCAGAAAAGTGTTAGCTCTGAAAGCCTCAACTCGGTGGATTGGATGAATATTTCCTGGACTTCCAAGGGCTAGACTTCGAGGTGGCATTCGGGCTGAGGAGGCTCACAGCGAAGGAGACATTCAGGTATGATATGATCCTCTCTCTCTCTCTCTCTCTCTCTCTCTCTCTCTCTCTCTCTCTCTCTCTCTCTCTCTCTCTATCTCTCTCTCTCTCTCTCTCTCTCTCGATCTCTCTCGATACACAAATACTATACTACATGGATATGGAATTATTGTGACAAGCACTGACCTTTTGTGTCTCCAATAAGCACAACTGTTGACAAAAGAGACAATAAGTACAGAAAACAAACCTAAAATGCATTGGAGAAAACTTACTGTAGATGTAGATGTAGATGGAGCGCAGTGTAGTGATTTGCTCAAGAGAAAGGCCTTTAAATAAAGCTATGCAAGGCACACTAGCTAGTGATGTGATTTCAGATGTTACCAATTCTGCCAGCAGAGGAAGGAAGAAAGGGCTGCATGGAAGGAATTTGAGCTGCCGCTGAGCTTCCAGCAAGCTCGTCGGCATCTACAAGCTTCTAGGTGAGGTGCACCATCTTCTAGGATGATGGTTGTTGTGCAACGCTGCGCCACCCATCGGAATTAATTTTAGTCACTCCAACAGTCCGCTCCTTCGGGTGACATTTCTATTTCCCTGTGTTCATCTGCTGTAATAGTTAGTAATAATATGATCCTCCTGCTGCAAGAGAGTGGAGAGCCCTAGCTAGGCAGGCTGCTCTCTGCACAAAGGCTTGAAGACGGTAATAATGAAACCCAGGCTCCTCTCTTGATTGCCATGTAATAATCTTAGTAACTATCAATCTTAGTAGTATTAGTATTATTACCAGCGCAGCGTACTCTTGGTTTGATGGTTGCTGAAGTGCTTGATGTCAAGAAGAAGAGATTTATTCTCTTCCATCTTCAGCCACAACAAATTGACTTATCAGTTTCAGGGCCCCAACTTTCAAGCAAAACAAGCCTTGCAAAACTATGTCCTTTTATGTGGACAAGCATTCTGAAGCTTGATAGATTTAAAACCATCTATATTGTATCTATATATCTGTATATCAGGGATAGTTTCTTAGTATTGTTACAAGTACGACTTTGTGTAAAAAAAATAGAAACAGCAGTGAAAATTGCATCTTTGATGACTTAAAAAGTCGCCTTTGTACACAGAGAGCATCCTCCCTAGCAAGGGCTCTCCACTCTCTTGCAGCGCAACGATCATATTATTACTATTATGGAGGAACGTGTGAAATAGAAATTTCACAAGGAGTAGAAGATTGATGTAGTGACTAAAATTAATTCCGACAGGGTAGCGCGGCGTGGTGCAACAGAAATCGTAGCCTCACCTAGAAGATTCTAGACTACGACAAACTTTACTGGTAGCTCAGTAGTAGCATAATTCCTTACAATAACCTTGTCTTCCTCATCAGCTTCGCCACAACCTCGGCGGTCTTCCCATGATTTTACTTCCTCGGCTCGAGCATGTCGCCACGGTGCATCTTGGCGAACCTCCCTTGCGTTCTTGGTTGGCTGTCTGCCATAGCCTTCCTGCAAGCATACTGCAAGCACAGAGTTGCAAACATTTATCACTCACTCATCATGAATTCATCAGCCTCTTCGATCTTGCATCTTCTTGCTTAATTACTTGTATATTAGCAGAAAAAGAGAGATTTGTATACCTTGATCTTTCTGCCAAAGTTTCTCTTGAACTTCTTCATCCTGTACCTGGAGAGCTTCTGCTTCCTTTCCTCAGTTTTTAGGTCACTGATGGTTACAAGCCCAGGGGTATTGGCACCAAGATTCTGTCAAAAAATAAAAATCCTAGTAAGTAATCTTAGGCTTTCAATGTAAAAAACTAACTTTATATGATGATCCTACCTAAAGTCCTAAACACGTATCAGGATGACATGTCATTTATCTATCAGAGTGAAATACTTCATGTGGGCATGTAAATTAGAGAACCTTTATCCTGGCCGGTTGATGGCTTTGTTAATTCAAAGCCGGGCCCATCTCGAGCCCCCTTTCTAAAACAAAATTAGGAAAAATATACTAGTATCTTGCATGTCTAAATAATAAGTAAATTGGAAGAAAAAATCACAGTAGATACCGTTGAGTGTGCAGAGTATGTATATGCCTTGTATTAGCTAAAGCAGTGACCAGGTCATTAAGGGAAATGTGGCTTCAGGCAGAATTAGTAACATCTGAAATCACATCACTAGTTAGTGTCATTCATACCTTTATTTAACGACTTTTTCATGTTGAGCAAAGCACTACACTGCACACCATCTACATCTAATGCGAGGCTTGTCCAACGCAATGAGAAAGCAATGCCTTATCATTTTGGTTTATGTACTTAATTGAGACACAAAGATCAATGATTGTCATAATAATTCCATATTTTTGTAGTGCAAGGGATAGAGAGAGAGAGGGAGAGCGAGAGACAAAGAGAGAGAGAGAGAGAGAGGAGAGAGATCATCATACCCATTTCTTCCTTAGCCCGAAGGCCGCCTCGAAGTCGAGCCCTTGGAAATCCAAGAAATTTGGCCTCACTGACCCATTCATCCAATCGGCCGAGTTGAGGCATTCAGAGCTAACACTCTTCTGGAGTGAGCATTCACCGGTTAAAGGTGATGCCCTGACTTCTCCGGGGACCTTCTCAACTTGTAACATAGGGATGGCTTCTAGAAGTTCGGATATCATCTCTTCGATCACCGACTTCTCCATGACCTCCTTCTTGCACTCGTACATCACTTCACTCAAACCCATGTCTGAAACCTGGATGGTGTCATCCATTGTATTCTCATAGCAGGACATTATCGAGATGGCAGCCGTGATCGAGTCAAGGGTAAGCAGCGGTTCTTCAATTATGGGCTCTGGAGCCTTGAACAGATCCCCTTCTCCTCCAAGGTCATACTCTGGTATCAAGGATGGCTGCCCCTTGTTTCCCTTTTTTTACATCAATTTTTTTATTAGAGTGGAGAAGCAAACTTAATTAATTAAGGCTAAAATGACAAATACTTAATCTCTATCAGTTAGAATGAATCAACCTACTTGATTTCTGTCAGTTTGCCCACAAGTATAATGAACAGAATCGAATCGATTAATAGACTAGGCCAATTTATTCATGAAAAAAGAAGAAAAAGTACAACATCAGAGTAAAGCAAAGAAAAAGGCAAATGTTTTGATCAAAGTTTAAAATAGCGGGCTATGACAAATAGTGGTAGCCCTACAAATCAGCTAAAGCGGCGCTAAAGCGGAGCTATGACATGAGTGGGGACTGGGGAGTATTGCATCGTAGTGTTGGTGTTTGTGTTCATGATGTCATGCTACCACCAGAGCAGAGCATATACTAGATGAGCATCTAAAATTGGCCAAAAAGACAACCTAATTTGATCCCTTGGCGGGCAGCTAAAGGACAATTGATATCTCAGCCCCTCTGACCTGGCTGTCCTTTGTGTGACTTTGAAAGGCATTTTTTTGAAGCGGGAGCCTTTAGGGCCCAATCCATTAATCAAGAAGAAGATAATTGCCTGCTAATTAGCGAAAACCCGGGCGGAAACCATTACAATGCGCCGCAAAACACACGGGGCACCACCGGCCGGTCTGGCTACTCACGTGCACTCCATAGATAGTACCAAGAGAAAGACCATCGTCGAGGTTGCCCCAAAGGATACTTTTGAAAGGATGTGAAGTGAGAAGATTCAAGGCAAAAGGGAAATGAGAAGTTGGATCCAACATCACCAAATAATATTTAGGATATTTGAATAAAAATAGGGAGGGTACTCGGTCGTCAAATTGATGTGATAAATCTTTAAGAAGTGATTTTTTTTTTTACTTCTTGAAGGGGATGTTCATTTTCCGTCCTGTGTAGGTAGGAAGCAGTAATCTAGGAGTAGCATTAATCAAGCATCTGAAATTTGTTTCGGTTCATATTTTTGTATAGTTGTGTTGATTGATGTTGATGAAGGTTGTACTATATGAGGACAGGACAGCAGCATGTATGCAATTTTTGGCAGTAGCTAAAAGCGTAATCATCGGGCCCCCTCGGTTGAACTACACCACCGCAACATCCACCATTTATTTTGGCAGGGCCGTCTCTAGAAATTTGGGGCCCCTGTGCAAGCTGTAATATGAGGCCCTAAATTTGAAAAGATAGATAATTGTATAAAACTTTCATTTAATTAGATAACTTAGGATTTGTTTGAAAGCAAAGTTCTTTTAAAACCACATTATTTAGATACAACGGTTTTTTGATTGCTGGGTCACTAAGTACTACAATTTGTGAAATTACAGCGCCATATTTTTTTTCATTTCTTTGTTGGAAAAAAGAGGTAGATACCTCGTTTCTCAATACTACAAAAATACTTCTATTTTTGGCAATGCCACGGTTTGTAAAATCACATTATGAGTTGAAGCCGAACACCTCAAAGTATTTACAATGATAATTTTTTGAAAACCGTGGTATATCCAAAAGACATTAAGAATAGTTTGCTACCGAACGAGGCCTTAAGCTTTCTCATTTATCTACAAAACAATGAAACAGATGTAGTGATTCAAATAGTGTATCAATGCATTAATTATAGCCTTAGCAATGCAATAAAAAAAAGATCGAACCTTGAATTGAACCTTGAATGCAATAAAATGATTTTGCATCGTACATCCAACGGCAGCTTGTGTGTGTGATTGATTTTGATGAAGACCGTATTATACGAGGACAGCAGCATGTATGCAATTTTTTGGCCATAGCCAAAAATGGCTGTCAGAAAGAAGCAGCATGTATGCAGCTATAAATTACGAGAGAAGCAATGAGCTTAAAGTTGCAATGTTTAACTAGTGGAGTGTGGAAATATTAAAATAGGAGAGGAGAGGACATGACACGAGAGCTTCTAGTTGACACCTCCCTCCATAATAATACTAATATACTAGTACTCCATTCCTTAGACAGCATGAGTTGCATTTGATTCACTCCAACAAGCTATATATCTATACCAAAGGTGGGTGGAAAGCCGTACTCCCTCCGGTTCTAAATAATTGCTAAAAAATAGATGTATCTATATACTAAAATATATTTATGTAGATATATCTACATAAATAATTGCCAAAAAATAATCATACTAAAATAATATTTTAGTGTGTAGATAATGGATGTATCTACACACTAAAATTATTTTAGTATAATCATACTAAAATAATCATACTAAAATAATTTTAGTGTGTAGATACATCCATTTTTTGGCAATTATTTTAAACCGGAGGGAGTAGTTGAATTTGTCTGGAGAGGAAACGACGACGGCTGTGGTAGATAGAGCAATCTGGGTACCTTTAGTAAATAAGTCCAGTGGTACGCATGTATTATCTCGGTCTTAAAATGAGTGTCTCGGATGTATCTAGATGCATTTTAGTTGTCCATATCTAGAAAAAAGTTAAGACACTTAATTTTAGGACGGAGGGAGTACTATGTATGATGGAAAAAAGAAGCAAGAAGATACTACAACTCACGAGGTGGTTGTAGATGGCGTCGTCGGCTTCACCTTCATGTAGAAGAGAAAGAGGAAGAGGAAGAGGAGGAAGCGGTGACGGTGGTGTAGGAGCAGCGGAGAAGGAGAGGTGGAAGACCGGCGGCGAGTGGGCGTACATCATCGATCTCCTCGCCTTGTTGTGAAGGTGTTTGTTGTTGGGTGGATGCCTAGCTAGTAGGAGGCTGGCAGGCAGTGGCGCATGGGCGCGGATGTAGAGACTCTCTCAGATCATCTCAGATCATCTGATTGAACAAGTACCTAATAAGCTAGTTTATGCGCGCGCATGAACCAACCATCCATGTCTTCTTCTAGCTCTCACTCCCTCCCCTTAATGGAGCTGCGTGAATTTCCATTCTGGTTTGTGCTAGTACGGAGTACCTTTGTAAAACCAAAAAGCTCATGGGCGGACCCACCCCTTACTGTTGCCCGGGCGCCCCTTGGGCGTAGCGATTCAGCACACCGACGAAGGTGCTCAATAAATTAAGCTGCCATGCCCGCAGAGTGAATAGATGGAACTGTTGGCGACATGTGAACCCGGCCGCGTCAACTCCGGCTATTGATTGGTCCAACAATCGTGTACAAGGTCCATTGCCGGCCGCAGGTGGGTTATTTCTTCGTATACGACGAATACATGTGTGTGGTGTGGACCTGCCAAAGTACGTAAATGAGCTGTCATGCAGGATGCAGCGCATAAAGTTGCAGAGCCGCGAGCATGTGTGTGGAACTGTGGACCTGCATTAGCTAGCGACACCCATGCCAATGTCGATCGAAGTCGAGGACGAGGAGGTCGTCGAGCTAGCACCGCCTGGACGCAGGTGAGGTGCGCGACCTGCAGGAGCACCGGGGACATCTTCGGTCCATCCATGTAGCCGAGGAGGACGACCTCCGCGTCCTCCTCGGCTAGATGCATGCATGGACGCTGCGCTCACGCCCATCTCGTCCAGCCTCGCCGACCCGGCTCTCCTCCTCTCCATCAAGCTAGGGCGCCGCTATCGTACGTGCGCCAGACGGCTACATGCATGACGCTGCGGTCGGTGCGGAACGCCTACGCCATGGGCAAGGTGCGGATGGTGGCCACGCGCGTCGTTAAGAACCGCGGGCCCAGCAGCCGCGGTCGAGATGCATGCTCTCTCCGGCGGTGCAGATGCCAATGTCAGCAGCGGCGTTCTAGACATCTGCTCTCTCCAATCGTTCGGGAAGGCCGAAGGTGTAGGCATGGCATAGGTAAGGCCAGGCATTTTATTTTTGCCGTATAACTATATAGGCCTGTACCAAAATTTGGGGCCCCCAAAAAAATTGGGCCCTGTGCGGCCGCACACTTTGCACTCCTGCCGGCCCGGGCCTGGACATGCCAGCCAAACAGGACAGCTTGCGTGAGGGAGAAATGTCTTCCATGCTATTGCATGCGGCTCCACTTCTGGCGTTTGCACTTTGCAGAGTGAATTTATTTAATTCATGGTCCACCATCAGAGATGTATTTTCATACGTACTCAAAACATGACAGCGGTTGTTTAGCAGCAATAGTGATGAATTGGTGGAGGTTGGTGATGGTGTAAGGAGTAAGGTGCTGAGCTGTTGCGTGCTGTTCGTGCTGCTGCAGTTGGAGAGGCTGCTCACGCTACAAGGGTAAAACCTAATCTTTGCATATTAGTGTTACCTGTGTAGGTTTATGTGGACTGCTGTTGGTGTTAGTTTATTTATTTGCTGTGTAGTAGTTACATTTGTTGATGTGGAAGGAATTTTATGTTTGCATATTATGTTTCGGGCTTAATCCTGAAGTGCACACAGTGGGTGTGCATGCATTGTGGACAATGAATTTGTAATAAGTATGGAACTACTTTGCAATTTTATTGTGCTCATGTACGTTACTTTAATTTATATTCGTATTATGTTTTGTCAATTTTGAAACTATGTTATCATTTGTAATGAGTTATAACCAATGTTTTGTTATTTACAGAAATGGCAGAAAGATCGTTGCTCAGTACGGACGTTGAGAAGGTGCACCGTGCGGTGAAGCTAGAGGCAAGTCCTAATAGCCTCCCCACACTGGTGACACGAGGGGCTAATCAAAATTGGCAGATACACCCCGGTTGGGTTGAGAGGTATGTGGGATTTATTTGATATATTCAATTTGAAGTACTGGCACATACTAATTGCTTTCTTATATGAAATTGTAGGTTGAAGTGGGCTGGACTTCTACCTTTCCCGCGGTTGGTTGAGGCCACTATATCGGAGGTCATCGGTGAGCGAGTAGACACGCCGATCAAGCGCCTTCAGTACGACCACTCCCTGCTGACCAGCCTAGTGGATCGGTGGATGCCCGAGACTCACACGTTCCACTTTCGCTGGGGAGAGATGGCCCCTACTCTCCAGGACGTATCTTTCTTACTGGTCCTACCGTTGGCGGGTCAGGCCATAGGCCCGCTGGCAGAACCAGCGGATTGGGATGATGAAATGGCTGCACGTTTTCAGTGAACTCGTGCGGGTCAGCCTGATTTTCTCTGTGAGGACCATGGCCCAAAGTGTGACTGGTTACTCAACTTCGAGGTACGCTCGCGGGGTTTCAGGCATTGTTCTAACAAATTTATTTATAGTTAATGCGTTGTTATAACTAACATATTTTTGTTTTCATCGTTTTAGGCTCCTTTCATGGGAGGAGGAGGATACATGCAGGGTATGTACTGTTCTAGCTATTGTGTTCCATATAAACTATACTCCACTTAGTTTGACATCACTTATGTTTCGTGCCACAGGATACACGCAGCACACTGCTTCCAATCATTCATGGGGAGCTAGTGATCAGGATGCTGAGCACATGGAGTATTACATCACGCAGCAGAACTATGTCGGTATGCAGACTCCTCCACCAGAGCCCACATAGGAGACGCAGTACGACCCCGAGTCCGAGTCCTGGATCCCTGCTCGCATCATCAGACCCCCGGACTGGTTCGGTTGGACACCCCATGCTACGCCACCCGCACGACAGCCCAGACGCCATCCAAAGTATCAGACATTTATGTATGCATGACCTATGTATCTGACATTTATGTATGCATCACCTATGTATCCGACATTTAGGTATGCATTACCAATGTATCCGACATTTATGTATGCATCACCTATGGTTCGGCTAACTGACACAATTATTTTCTGCAGGTACTACAGCGGAATTTAAAAATGGCGGGAGAGCGGTGGCGAGAGATACGGGCGGGAAAATGTTTAGAGATAGCTGGAGGGAGATATCACCCCGAAAATATTTGCGAAAGAGAGAGGAACCCATACTAACCCTAAACCCAAACCATGCAAATCATCGGGTATTAGGTAGCCGGTCGGTCGTTAGCAGGCCGGTCGGCCTCTAGCTGACCGGTCGGCCGGCTACTGACCAATTAGGGCTGTCGGCCATCTGCCATGGCAATAGCGGTCGACACCTGGTCGGTCTTCTAAAATCCGATCGGTCAACTGCTGACCGACCGAGTCACAAAATTGGAATTTTTTGTAAACACATGCTATTCCTGGAAATAAATAATAAATTCGTATTATTAAAAAAATCGCAAACAAATTGGGCCAGAACTATTCCTCATATTGAGCCATTACAGTTACCGATCGATGCCTAGAAAAAAATGATCAATCCATGAGCAGGACGTGTCGTATGGGAGTAGAATGTAGACAGAGACATCTGACTTCACAAGTGTTCTGAAAAAATATAAACAAAATATGGCATACGGCACACAATTTTTTTTCGTAAATTCTCCTCTCCTTTGTCTACCCTTCATCGTTCCTGCTTTCGAAATCCTGAAAGACACGACATGTTTTATCTCAACTAGAAACTTAAAACTTCGACTTCCACTAAAGGTACGGAAATTAAAATAAAAAGGGGAGACTTCATATTCGTGTTTTCGTATTAATACCAATGTTTAAGCCATCGTTTATCGTTTACTGCTCGGTGCCTTGGTCGGCTTTAGATTAGGTTAATCCCTATCTCCCACTAAGAGTGGTGGCCCTCTATGTATTACACTTTGTCATGTTTGAATCTTTTAAACTGTGCAATAATTAATTAAGGTTGTGTGAGGGTATTATCCCTCTTTTCAAAAAGAAAAAAAAGGACTGTACGACCTCACCCTATATGAAAAACTTAGGAGTATTACTATCTACCAACCCACAAGATCTTCTCAATCTACATGCATATCATACACTAGTTTGGATCATTCCCAAGATAAAATAAAATATATCTCAGGTCACTTCAACAATAGTGAAATGCATGTTATTTTGGCCAACAAGATGATGATTAGCTGGCTTAGATGACCAGTGCAACTTGATGGATGCATGGCCCGGTGAATTGGAATCTAATGACGTGTTCTGTTACTTTTATATTATGAGATTAGGAGCTAAGAAAGGTGAGTAGATGCATGGACCCATATATTAGACTCCATCCATACCTAGGGAGAGGAATAAATGAGCCACATGTCAGTCCATAGTTTTTAGTATATTTTGAAAATACCTTTATATTTGTATGTATAAAACAATATACTAAAAAATAGTACATACTACCTAAAAAGTGTTAGATAAACTACCAAATATTCTTAGATACTACATACTACGCGTACATACTTTCCGGTTTGATATATACAACATGCAAAACTCACATGAGTGTCACTACCACCGGTTGTAGGAAAAAATTGTATATATATAAGAGATAATATATGACAGTGATGTTGATTATAGTAAAAAAAATTAACTTGCGCCTTGATATCAGTGGCTATAGTCGAAAGAGTCATTTATTTATTTATTTGAGATGAAGTCGAAAGAGTCATGGAATTGTACCTAGTTGTTGATTAGGTTTAATATCATTGTTGTCTCTGTCTGTCAATTTTTTTTGCGAATAACACCCCAGATCTATTAACCTTTCGAAGCAGTACAAAAGACCTCAAAGAAAATAGAAATTACAACCAGGTCCCTTATCCACTCCTCTACAACCGCCGATGCGGACCGGAGACGCGCCGCCGCTCTGCCTCCGCCGCTCCCTCCCGGAGCCGGCGAGAATCTTGATTCACCAGGCAACAACGATGCAGACGGGAAGTCGCCGATCTCGGTCGCAACGTACCCGCACGACGACGAAGGAGAGGAGTAGCACAGCACCACCGAGAGAAGGTCATCGTCTTCCTCACTGACGAACAAGAGAAAGGAAGACCTAGAGCAACTCCTATACAGGTGACGAGGTCTAGCAGCCAAGGCCACGAGCACCAAGCCGCACCACCCCTAGCACCTCCACAGCATGACCAGGAGCAGCCATACCGAGACGAAGAAGAGGTTGAGGGACAAAAGCACCAAAAGCCGGCCGCCGCCTCCATCACGACCAACCGGCCAGGAGCACGAACGCTCACCGAATCGGCAGATCCGGGAGCACCAACCGCCGGAAGCTTCACGGCTCCGCCAACCATGGCAACGCCGAGATGGGGAAGAAGCTCCAGCCACCTTATTCCACAGCGGCGCCACCACCACCACCCTGCCAGCGCCGCCGGGGAGCCTTACCCTACTATCTACAAGCCTCAGGCACAGATCGAAGGCCCCCCACTCTCCCGCCGCCACACGGGCAGCCAGAGAGGGAGGCGGCCGACGATCCGGCCGTGAGCGGAGCAAGGGATCTCAACTCCTTCCCTTTCTCCTCTCTCGAGCACTGTTCACGGGAGAAGGAAAAGTTGGAAATCTCTTAGTCGGCAGCTTGTCTCTGTCTGTCAATTTGATATGACAGCTCAACCGATTCTCATGTCTCCCTATCTTGTGCTGGAATTGATTAAACTAATTTCAACCAGGGGCAATGTTGCACCCCACCTACCCATCGATGACTAGTCCGCACAGCATCAGTCGGCAGCAGCCTAGGGCAATGTTGTGCTAAGGTTAGTTGTGATAATTTTTGCAAAAAAAAAGGTTAGTTGTGATGTGAACGTTCTTAGCCCAATCTGCTGGGTGTTCATTTTATATATTCATTGCGAGCGGAGTGGGAGGGTAAAACAAAACAAAAAAGGTCGGATTGACAGGAGTAGATTTTGTGATGGTACTATAGCACGGTAGTGGTGAGAGCAGACGAGGGGAGAGAAGAGGAAAAGGGAAAAACAATCAAGTGCGTCCGGGTTTTTTTTTTTTTTTTGAACAACAAGAGGGGTCTCGAAGGACCCCGAACCAGCTGCATTAAAACATCGTCGGTGGGTACAAAATTGTTACCGGACCCTGAAAAAGAATAGGAATTACAACATGGTCCTGGCTTTTGACATAAAGGACCTTGAAAAGTAAACAGAAAAAGCAATCGGATCCCCAGTCCTCTCCACCGTAGCGGAGCTTCCAACACCGGCCACCTCGAAGCCGCCGGGGACGAACCACTTGGCAGCAACCGGGCGCCGACTCCGGGAAGAAGCTCGGAGAAGGGCCTCCGCATCTGGAGGTAGATCGCCATCTTGGCGGCCGAGAGGACCGCCCTCACGGCCAAAGATCGTGTCGGCAAACCTGGCCTCCGCGTGATGCGCTCGTCGATGTAGCTGAAGACCGGACCACCAGCACTGAGTTGCAAGAAACAACGCGCCGCCACACCCCCTCCCCTCGCCTCCACAGCCGGTTAGAGGGAGTAGAACCACACCGTTGCACCGCAGCTCAAGATGGAAAGCAACATCGAGCTTATATTGAAGCAAGCCGCCAGGCCTCCTCCGCATCCGACCAAGGTCCAGCCACAGGATCTTGTCGAATAGAAGAAAGCCGAGCACGCCTCGGCTGCAGCTCGGATGCACCGAGGACAGGCTCTCAAAAGACCGGCTTATTGTCGGAGATGTTCGTCTTCAGTTCCTCCACACACCGCACAACGCACCAAAGCACAGCGGCAGAGAGGATGAAGAACGATGCGTCCGGTTGAGTACGTCTTCTCCATCCTAAGCTAGTCGACCCGGTAGTCGTTCTGCCATCAAAGACATACATCACATACTCGACCCGGTAGTCGTTCTGCGCAAGCCCCATACAGATAAATATTGTCGAGTACTTCTAGGTAAGATGTGCAACCCTGACCCTCCCGCACCCGCGCGGCGGCGCCGTGCCGCGCCGGGCGGCCCCCAGCGCCTTCCCTCCTCCCCCTCCCTTGGGCGCCTCCCTCCCACCGCCGTCGTCTGAGGCGCCGCTAGGCAAAGCCCTGGAGGCGTGGCGGCGGCGGATTTCCTCGACCGCGACAGGCGTGGGCGCGCGGGTTCACATCGCCGGCGGCAGCGATCCGCATCGGCCTGCTCTACGGTGGTGCCATGGAGCGGCGGCGACCAGATATTCCCGTTGATCTCCATCGTTTGGCGGGCGGCGGCGGTGGTTCGGGTCCGATCTGGGCTCTGACGGGCTCGGGAGGGCTGCGGTCATCCTGCTGCGTCGACAACGATGTCGGCAGGTTTCTAGGCTTGTTCCGAGGCACGAGGACGCCATGGGCGACTGCCCTAGGCATGGTGCTGATGGGATTCATAGCATAGAAAACAAAAATTTTCCTATCGCAAGAACGAACAACAAGCCAAGATCCAATCAAGAAGATGGTAGCAACGAGGTGAAGATCAACATACCCTTGAAGATCGCAAAGCGTTAACGAGATTAGATCTCGTGGTGGATGTAGACGATCACTTGCCGCTTGCAAAAGCGCGTAGAAGATCTTGACGGTGCCACGAATGGGCAGCACCTCCGTACTCGGTCACACGTTCGGTGTTGATGATGACGTCCTCCTCCCCGTTCCAGCGGGCAGCGGAAGTAGTAGATCCTCCTCGGAATCCCGGCAGCACGACGGCGTGGTGGCGGTGGTGGTGGAGAACTCCGGCAGGGCTTCGCCTAAGCGCTGTGGGAGAAGTATGAGGAGGGGGCGGCTAGGGTTTGGGGAGAGGGGGCAGCTGGGGCGCCGGCCAAGGTGGCTGTTGGTGGTGCGGCCAAAGGTGTCTCTTGGTGGTGCGGCCAAAGGTGTGGCCAGCCCCCAAGGGTTTGCCCAAAGTCTTCGAATAAGACCCCAACTCCAAAACCTTCCATATGGCCAAACCTAGGGGGAGTGGGACTCCCCCCTTTCCTTTGGTGGGGTGGCCGGCCACCTTAGGTTGAGTCCACCTGGGACTCCTCCTCCCTTTGGCTGGCCGGCCAAGGTTGGTGGAGTCCCTCCTTCCATGGTGATTTCTTCCGAACTCTTCTAGAAACTTCTAGAACCTTCCAGAAAAATACCGGATCATTTTCAAACCTAGAAAATGACTTCCTATATATGAATCTTATTCCCCCGACCATTCCGGACCTCCTCGTGATGTCCTAGATCCCATCCGAGACTCCGAACAAACATTCGAATTCCATTCCATATTCCATATCTACTTAAAACGACATCAAACCTTAAGTGTGTCACCCTACGGTTCGTGAACTATGCAGACATGGTCGAGACTCTTCTCCGACCAATAACCAATAGCGGGATCTGGAGATCCATAATGGCTCCCACACATTCAACGATAACTTAGTGATTGATTGAACCATTTACATACGATACCGATTCCCTTTGTCACGCGATATTTTACTTGTCCGAGGTTTGATCATCGGTATCTCCATACCTTGTTCAACCTCGTCTCCGACAAGTACTCTTTACTCGTACCGTGGCATGTCATCTCTTGTGACCAAGTCACATGCTTGCAAGCTAATCAGACGACATTCCACCGAGAGGGCCCAGAGTATATCTATCCGTCATCGGGATGGACAACATCCCACTCTTGATCCATATGCCTCAACTCATACTTTCCGAATACTTAATCCCACCTTTATAACCACCCATTTACGCAGTGGTGTTTGATGTAATCAAAGTACCCTTCCGGTATAAGTGATTTACATGATCTCATGGTCGAAGGACTAGGTAACTATGTATCGAAAGCTTATAGCAAATTGAACTTAATGACGTGATCTTATGCTACGCTTAATTGGGTGTATCCATTATATCATTCATCTAATGACATAACCTTGTTATTAATAACATCCAATGTTCATGATCATGAAACTATGAATATCTATTAATCAACAAGCTAGTTATACAAGAGGCTTACTAGGGACTCCTTGTTGTTCACATAACACACATGTATCAATGTTTCGGTTAATACAATTATAGCATGGTATGCAAACATTTATCATAAACACAAAGATATTATAATAACCACTTTATTATTGCCTCTTGGGCATATCTCCAACAGTCTCCCACTTGCACTAGAGTCAATAATCTAGATTACATTGTAAGGTACCTAACACCCATGGCATTACGGTGTTGGTCATGCTTTGCCCCAGGGAGAGCTTTAGTCAACGGATCTGCCACATTCAGATCTGTGTGTACTTTGCAAATCTTTACTTCACCATCTTCGATGTACTCGCGAATCGAATGAAAACGCAGCTTGATATGCTTCAGCTTCTTATGTGACCTTGGTTCTTGTGCATTGGCGATGGCACCCATGTTGTCACAATAGATGACTAATGGGTCCAATGCACTAGGAACCACACCAAGCTCAACAATGAACCTCTTCATCCATACCGCTTCCGATGAAGCCTCCGAAGCCGCTATGTATTCAGATTCGGTTGAAGACTTCGCCACCGTGCCTTCGCTTGGAACTCATCCAGCTTACTTGCAGCACCATTCAATATAAACACGTACCCGGAGCCGAGACTTAGAGTCATCAGGATCGGTGTTCCAACTTGCATCGGTGTAACTGGTTACAACGAGCTCTTGGTCACCGCCATAACAAAGAAACATATCCTTAGTCCTTTTCAAGTATTTCAGGATATTCTTGACCGCTGTCCAGTGTTCCATTCCTGGATCACTTTGATATCTGCTGGTCAAACTAACAGCATGTGCGATATCCGGTCTAGTACACGGCATGGCATACATGATAGAGCCTACTCGCCGAGGCATAGGGAATCTTGATTCATCCTCTCTCTTTCTTCTGTCGTAGCCGGACCTTGAGTTTTACTCAAGACCTTACACTGGCAACATAGGCAAGAACCCTTTCTTGCTTTCATCCATTCTAAACTTCTTTAGAATCTTGTCCAGGTATGTACTCTGTGAAATCCCTATTAGGCATCTTGATCTATCTCTATAAATCTTGATGCCTAAAATGTACGCTGCTTCACCAAGGTCTTTCATTGAAAAACACTTATTCAAATAACCTTTTACACTGCTTAATAGTTCTACATCTTTCACAATCAATAATATGGCATCTACATATAATATCAGGAATGCTACAGAGCTCCCACTCACTTTCTTGTAAATACAGGCCTCTCCATGACACTGTATAAACCCGAAGTCTTTGATCACCTTATCAAAGCGCCGGTTCCAACTCCGGGATGCTTGCTTCAGTCCATAGATTGAACGCTGAAGTTTACATACCTTGTCAGCATTTTTAGGATCGACAAAACCTTTGGGTTGTACCATATACAACTCTTCCTCAATGTCACCATTAAGGAACGCCGTTTTGACATCCATCTGCCAAATCTCGTAATCGAAAAATGCAGCTATTACTAACAAAATCCTCACAGACTTTAGCTTCGCTACAGGTGAGAAAGTCTCATCGTAGTCAACTCCTTGAATTTGTCGGAAACCCTTTGCGACAAATCGAGCTTTATAGACAGTAATATTACCATCAACATCTGTTTTTCTCTTGAAGATCCATTTATTCTCGACAGCCTTGCGGCTATCAGGTAAGTCTACCAAAGTCCACACTTGGTTATCATACATGGATCCCATTTCGGATTTCATGGCTTCATGCCATTTGTTGGAATCTGGGCTCATCATTGCTTCTTCATACGTCGCAGGATCTTCATCATTGTTGTCCACAATCATGACATTTAGACAGGGATCATACCAATCAGGAGTGGTACGCTCCCTCATCGATCTGCGAGGTTCAGTAGCTTTCTCGTTCAAAGTTTCATGATCATTATCATTTGCTTCCTCTCCTATCGGTGCAGGTTGCACAGGAACATCTTCCGGTACTGCGCTACTCTGATCTACGAGAGAAGGTTCAACAACCTCGTCAAGTTCTACTTTCCTTCCAGTCACTTCTTTAGTGAGAAACTCCTTCTCAAGAAAGGATCCGTTCTTAGCAACAAAGATTTTGCCTTTGGATCTGTGATAGAAAGTATACCTAATAGTTTCTTTAGGGTATCCTATGAAGACGCATTTCTCCGCTTTGGGTTCTAACTTGTCAGGTTGTAACTTCTTTACATAAGCTTCGCAACCCCAAAATTTAAGGAACGACAGCTTAGGTTTCTTGCCAAACCATAATTCATACGGTGTCGTTTCAACGTATTTAGATGGTGCCCTATTTAAAGTGAATGCAGCTGTCTCTAATGCATAACCCCAAAACGATAACGGTAAATCAGTAAGAGACATCATAGAACGAACCATATCTAAGAGAGTTTGATTACGATGTTCAGACACACCATTGCGTAGTGGTGTTCTCGGCGGTGTCAATTGTGAAAGTATTTCGCATTTCTTTAAATGCACGCCAAACTCGTAACTCAGATATTCACCTCCGCGATCGGAACGCGAAACTTAATCTTCTTGTTACGTTGATTTTCTACTTCACTTTGGAATTCCTTAAACTTCTCGAAAGTTTCGGACTTATGTTTCATGAAATAGATATACCCATATCTACTCAGATCATCCGTGAAGGTTAGAACATAACGATAACCACCGAGCGATGCTACACTCATTGGTCCGCACACATCGGTATGTATGATTTCCAATAAGTCTGTAGCTCGCTCCATTGTACCAGAGAATGGAGTCCTAGTCATTTTTCCCATTAGACATGCTTCGCATCTATCAAGTGACTCAAAGTCAAGTGACTCAAGAAGTCCATCGGAATGGAGTTTCTTCATGCGCTTCACTCCAATATGACCAAGACGACGAGTGCCACATATAAGTAGAATTATCATTTAATTTAATTCGCTTAGCATCAATGTTATGAACATGTGTATCACTACTATCGAGATTTAACAAGAATAAACCATTCATCTCAGGCGCATGACCATAAAAGATATTATTCATAAAAATAGAACAACCATTATTCTCTGACTTAAATGAATAACCGTCTTGCATTAAACAAGATCCAGATATAATGTTCATGCTCAACGCAGGCACCAAATAACAATTATTGAGGTTTAAAACTAATCCCGAAGGTAGATGTAGAGGGAGCGTGCCGACGGCGATCACATCGACCTTGGATCCATTTCCAACGCGCATCGTCACCTCGTCCCTTGCTAGGCTTCGTTTATTCCGTAGTTCCTGTTTCGAGTTACAAATATGAGCAACCGAACCAGTATCAAATACCTAGGCACTACTACGAGAACCAGTAAGATAGACATCTATAAGATGTATATCAAATATACCATTCTTTTTCTTGACAATGCCGCTCTTCAGATCAGCCATGTACTTGGGGAAATTCCGCTTCCAGTGCCCCTTCTCCTTGCAGTAATAACACTCAGTATCAGGTTTAGGGCCAGCCTTAGGCTTCTCAGGAGGCGCAGCAACTTTCTTGCTACCCCTTCTTGAAGTTGCCCTTCTTAGGCTTGCCCTGCTTCTTGAAACTGGTGGTCTTGTTGACCATCAACACTTGGTGCTCTTTACGTATTTCCACCTCGGCAGATTTCAGCATGGAGAAGAGTTCGGGTAACTCTTTGTTCATGTCCTGCATGTTGTAGTTCATCACAAAGTTCTTGTAACTAGGTGACGAGTGATTGGAGTACACGATGAATACCCGGCTTGTTAGGAATCACTATCCCCAAGTCACTGAGCTTCTTCGCATGCCCGGACATAGCGAGCACGTGCTCACTAACGGAGCTACCCTCTTCCATCATACGGCCAAAGAAGTGTTTCGAGGCCTCATAGCTTTCCACGGCCGCATGGGTTTCAAAGATAGCTTTTAGCTCATGGACCAGCTCATAAGGGTCGTGGTGCTCAAAACGCTTTTGGAGCTCCGCCTCTAGGCTGCACGGGATGGCACACTCGAACTTGAGAGTACCGAGTTACCCGAGTCTCGTAAACATTCTTTTCTTCCTCGGATACTTGCGAGGTGGTGGTGGGGACCTAGCGGTGCTTCGAGCACAAATTGCAGATTTCCACCAGTGAGGAAAATCCTCACATGATGGAACCAGTCGGTGAAGTTGCTACCATTGCTTTTAAGCTTTTCTTTCTCTAGGAAATGGTTAAAATTGATGGAGGGGGACGCCATGATCTACAACATATTTGCAAAGAGTTTAGACTAAGTTTATGATAAAATTGAGTTCATATTTTAATTCTTAAATTAACTAGGTGAACTCCCACTCAAGACAACATCCCTTGCATTGTCTTAGTGATCACACGAACCAAGTCCACTACACCAATTCCGATCATCACGAGAAAAGATGTAGCTTCAAAGGCGAACACTCAAAGTGTTCATCATATCATTCATATGACTCATGCTCTACCTTTCGGTATCCCGTGTTCCGAGACCATGTCTGTACATGGTAGGCTCGTCAAGGCAACCTTAGTATCCGCGTGTGCAAAACTGGCTTGCACCCGTTGTATGCACATGTAGAATCTATCACATCCGATCATCACGTGATGCTTCGAAATGATAAGTCTTAGCAACGGTGCATACTAAGGATGAACACTTTATTATCTTGATATTTAGTGAGAGGGATCATCTTATAATGCTACCGTCGCGATCTAAGCAATATAAGATGCATAAAAGGATTAACATCACATGCAATTCATATGTGATATGATATGGCCCTTTTGTCTTTGCGCCTTTGATCTTCATCTCCAAAGCACGGACTTGATCTCCATCATCAACGGGCATGATCTCCATCATCGTCGGCGTAGCGTCAAGGTCAATGGCGCCGTCTTCATGGTTGTGCTCCCATGTAGTAACTATTACAACTACTTTGAAATAATACTTCAACATGAAATTTAAAGACAACCATAAGGCTCCTGCCGGTTGCCACAATACAATAATGATCATCTCATACATATTCATCATCATATCATGGCCATATCATATCACCAAACCCTGCAAAAACAAGTTAGACGCCTCTAATTTGGTTTGCATATTTTACGTGGTTTAGGGTTTCGAGTAAGATCCAATCTACCTACGAACATGAACCACAACGGTGATACTAGTGTTGTCAATAGAAAGAGTAGATTGAATCTTCACTATGGTGGGAGAGACAGACACCCGCAAAGCCACTTATGCAATCCAAGTTGCATGTCAAGCGTGGAGCAAATCTCATGAACGCGGTCATGTAAAGTTAGCCCGAGCCGCTTCATCCCACCATCCCGCAAGATGCAAAGTACACGAACTAAAGACAACAAAAGCATCAACGCCCACAAAACCATTGTGTTCTACTCGTGCAACCAATCTATGCATAGACACGACTCTGATACCACTGATGGGATTCATAGCATAGAAAACAAAAAATTTCCTATCGCAAGAACGTACAACAAGCCAAGATCCAATCAAGAAGATGGTAGCAACGAGGTGAAGATCAACATACCCTTGAAGATCGCAAAGCGTTAAAGAGTTAGATCTCGTGGTGGATGTAGACGATCACTTCCCGCTTGCAAAAGCACGTAGAAGATCTTGACGGTGCCACAAACGGGCAGCACCTCCGTACTCGGTCACACGTTCGGTGTTGATGACGACGTCCTCCTCCCCGTTCCAGCGGGCAGTGGAAGTAGTAGATCCTCCTTGAAATCCTGGCAGCACGACGGCGTGGTGGCGGTGGTGGTGGAGAACTCCGGCAGGGCTTCGCCTAAGCGCTGTGGGAGAAGTATGAGGAGGGGGGCGGCTAGGGTTTGGGGAGAGGGGGCAGCTGGGGCGCCGACCAAGGTGGCTCTTGGTGGTGCGGCCAAAGGTGTCTCTTGGTGGTGCGGCCAAAGGTGTGGCCGGCCCCCTCCCTCTCTCCCTCATTATATAGGTGGATCCCCAAGGGTTTGCCCAAAGTCTTCGAATAAGACCCCAACTCCAAAACCTTCCATATGGCCAAACCTAGGGGGAGTGGGACTCCCCCCTTTCCTTTGGTGGGGTGGCCGGCCACCTTAGGTGGAGTCCACCTGGGACTCCTCCTCCCTTTAGGCTGGCCGGCCAAGGTGTGGTAGAGTCCTCCGGGACTCCACCTTCCATGGTGATTTCTTCCGGAATCTTCTAGAAACTTCTAGAACCTTCCAGAAAAATACCGGATCATTTTCAAACCTAGAAAATGACTTCCTATATATGAATCTTATTCCCCGGACCATTCCGGACCTCCTCGTGATGTCCTGGATCCCATCCAAGACTCCGAACAAACATTCGAATTCTATTCCATATTCCATATCTACTTAAAACGACATCAAACCTTAAGTGTGTCACCCTACAGTTCGTGAACTATGGAGACATGGTCGAGACTCTTCTCCGACCAATAACCAATAGCGGGATCTGGAGATCCATAATGGCTCCCACATATTCAACGATAACTTAGTGATCGATTGAACCATTTACATACGATACCGATTCCCTTTGTCACACGATATTTTACTTGTCCGAGGTTTGATCATCGGTATCTCCATACCTTGTTCAACCTCGTCTCCGACAAGTACTCTTTACTCGTACCGTGGCATGTCATCTCTTGTGACCAAGTCACATGCTTGCAAGCTAATCAGACGACATTCCACCGAGAGGGCCCAGAGTATATCTATCCGTCATCGGGATGGACAATATCTGTCGTTGCCTAATCGACGGTACCCCGGAGGAGGGATCCTCACGAGGGGGAGAAGAAGTAGGGGCCATTGGGCGGAGTGCACACGGGACGGTGGTACGCGAGTTACCCAGCTTCGGAACACCTGCACGATGACAGGGCCTACTGCTGCTTGTCTGGAATTATCTGGGCGCTTTCGCGTTGTTACAATGAGTTGTGGTTGTGAACGTGCCTCTAAGGCTCCCCGGATCCGGCTTATAAAGGCGCACGGATCTAGGGTTTACATGGAGAGTCCTAGCCGGATTACAGGTCGCCTAACTACGGTACAAGGTCTTGCCGTGTACGTCAAGGATCTGCCTTCCTCCCTACGTCGTACTCGGATCCGGGTTCCACATGGGCCTCCATGGATCCGGGTTACTCCCGGGCCTCCATGGATCCGGGTTACTCCCGGCCTCCATGGATCCGGGTTACTCCTAAGGTCGGTACGGATCCGGCCTGCCGATCCTCGAGGCTGGACTTCTTCCTTCATGATCAACGAGCAACTGGGCCGCCCGATGGGCCACATGCCTCATCACCGTCTGTGGGCCACCGGGCTTGCCGGATCTAGGCACTCGTCGATGGTACACCCATGAAGTATACCCACAACGAGTAGCCCCAGAGTTCTCCGAGTTTCACCTGCTGTTTCCGCCTCACTAGTCCATCATGGTCTCCGGCAATATTGGTAACGCGGAGAAACTTGAAGAGCTCTAACTTCATATTTTCTTCTTTCCCAACTTTCAGTCGGAAAAAACCCTCATCCTGCGGGACTTCATCCATCGACGGTACATAACATGTCTCCGGGTTACTCCCCGCTTGCGGACAAGAATTTGCTTATCTTCACGCCGTTACCCGGAACCTTAAAAGATTCAAACGGTTCCGCCTATCTTGGCGCCATTTTCGCGTGATTTGAGCGGTAAGTTGAGGTGCGGATCCGACTACCAAAAATTAGTTGCAGATCCGGCTACCAAATATATAGGTGCGGATCCGGCTACCAAAATATAATTGCGGATCCGGCTACCAAATATATAATTGCGGATCCGGCTACCAAATATATAATTGCGGATCCGGCTACCAAATATATAGGTGCGGATCCGGCTAGTTAGCCCCCGAGCGTTGAGCCGGCTTGCTCCAAGGAGACTCGATGTTCAGAAACTTAGCCCCCAAGCGTCAAGGTGGAAATTTTCCGGCTTGTTACTCAGAGAACTTCATCGATGTAGCCCCCGAGCGCCAAGGTGAATTTTCTTGAAAATCCGGCTTGGTGCTCTTAGAGTAGCTTTATCTTTATATGTGACTTAGGAATAGCATAAATCCCAAGCATCTAGGCGGAAATTTCCAGCACTGACACCGAAAGGAAACACACTTTTCACCTAAGATCAAACCGCAGCCCCCGAGGGTTGGTTCCGGCTAAGCATAGCGGAATCAAGACTCAAGCTGCTTCTCCAGCTATGCATGCCATGGATCCGCCTAACCTTCTCTCATTGGATCCGGCTAGCTTCTCCTGGGGCTTCGCGCGATGCTAGATCTGCTTGAAAACACCTTAAATCGAGGACTGTTGTACGTCCAAGTGTCATGTACCCGATACATAAACATAAAAACATATTTGTATTAAATTGTTTCTTTGATCATGTTCAACGAACAAATGTAAGGCGGAACAAAAACGGCCTTTGAACAAATGTTTTAAAGCTGAAACTATGCAGCAGTTGAACAACATAAAGCTGTCAAGGCGGAAACAACTCGACTATCTTGAACAGTTAATGTAATTTATATGTTTTAAGCAAGTGCTGGTTTATCCGTTCTTCCGATTTATATGCTTGACTTTTCGCGAGACGGCAAACTTTAAACACGAGAACATCTGCTGAGGCGATAGCGCTTAATAGCGAAACAATCAAGAACCTCGGAAACGAGAGGCCGGCTTTAAGTACCGAGATGTCACTACTAAGGAATCCACACATAAAACAACGAGAAAACGTGTAGGCCGGAAAACTCAAGCTAACGCCCGAAGGCGGAAATTTTGCAGCGCATCTTGGAGCCTTAAGCGGCAAAAACAGTACAAAGTTTTTCACGAGCGCAAGGCAAATCGTGGGAAAGATATGACCAACAGCGAAAGCGGTAAAAGACTCAGGATATGAGTGAACCAATCTTAATCTCATGATCACAAAATATTAAAATATTAAACATAAATAGGGACTTAGCTGTTTGGAGCGGAGTCAACGTCGGTCGTGGCGGTTTTTCTTCGGCGTTCCGTCGAGCCGGTGCGAGATTGACTGTCTCAGTGGTCCTGTCGATGCGGATCCACCTACCAAAATTTAGGTGTGGATCCGACTTCCAAAAATTTAGGTGCGGATCCAACTACCAAAATTTTTGGCATGGATCCGGCTACAAAATATAGGTGCGGATCCGACTACCCAAAATTAGGGGCGGATCCGGCTGCCAAAAACATAGGTGCGGATCCGACTACCAAAAACGTAGGCGCGGATCCGGCAACCAAAAACATAGGTGCGGATCCGACTACCAAAAACGTAGGCGCGGATCCAGCAACCAAAAACATTGGTGCGGATCCGACTACCCAAAACGTAGGCGCGGATCCGGCTACCAAATTTCCGGGTCTAAGGCGGATTCTTCCGTGGAAAGCTCCAGCGACTCGGATCGGATCTTTGCAGCTGCGTCCTGCTCGGCGGCGGTCGTAGCTACATTACTTACCAGTGCGTTTCCGTCGAAATCAACGGTTTCGCCGATGAAGATGTGTATGCCGCCAAGCTGGGACGATGGAGAGCTTGACGGGGTTTGTCTTGGCCGGAACCCAGCACTCGTCCGGAGGGACGATCGGAAGGTTTCCGGCGTAAAGGACGCGCCCCACAGCGATGGTGTCGTCGTAGCTTCCCATGGCGGAACCCTCCCGGTTCCGGCCTCCAGACGCCACAGGCCCCACGGTGGGCACCAACTGTCGTTGCCTAATCGACGGTACCCCGGAGGAGGGATCCTCACGAGGGGGAGAAGAAGTAGGGGCCATTGGGCGGAGTGCACACGGGACGGTGGTACGCGAGTTACCCAGCCTTCGGAACACCCGCACGATGACAGGGGCCTACTCGCTGCTTGTCCGGAATTATCCGGGCGCTTTCGCGTTGTTACAATGAGTTGTGGTTGTGAACGTGCCTCTAAGGCTTCCCGGATCCGGCTTATAAAGGCGCACGGATCTAGGGTTTACATGGAGAGTCCTAGCCGGATTACGGGTCGCCTAACTACGGTACAAGGTCTTGCCGTGTACGTCAAGGATCTGCCTTCCTCCCTACGTCGTACTGGATCCGGGTTCCACATGGGCCTCCATGGATCCGGGTTACTCCTGGGCCTCCATGGATCCGGGTTACTCCTGGCCTCCATGGATCCGGGTTACACCTAAGGTCGGTACGGATCCGGCCTGCTGATCCTGGGCTGGACTTCTTCCTTCATGATCAACAGCAACTGGGCCGCCCGATGGGCCACATGCCTCATCACCGTCTGTGGGCCACCCGGGCTTGCCGGATCTAGGCACTGTCGATGGTACACCCATGAAGTATACCCACAACAATATCCCACTCTTGATCCATATGCGTCAACTCATACTTTCCGAATACTTAATCCCACCTTTATAACCACCCATTTACGCAGTGGTGTTTGATGTAATCAAAGTACCCTTCCGGTATAAGTGATTTACATGATCTCATGGTCGAAGGACTAGGTAACTATGTATCGAAGCTTATAGCAAATTGAACTTAATGACGTGATCTTATGCTACGCTTAATTGGGTGTATCCATTATATCATTCATCTAATGACATAACCTTGTTATTAATAACATCCAATGTTCATGATCATGAAACTATGATCATCTATTAATCAACAAGCTAGTTATACAAAGAGGCTTACTAGGGACTCCTTGTTGTTCACATAACACACATGTATCAATGTTTCGGTTAATACAATTATAGCATGGTATGTAAACATTTATCATAAGCACAAAGATATTATAATAACCACTTTATTATTGCCTCTTGGGCATATCTCCAACAGGTGGTGGCGGCCTCCTCCTTCGCCGGAGGTGGTCGGCTGGTTGCTGGGGTAGCGGATCACGAGATCCGTCTACTCCGGCGATGAAGATCTAGTCGACGACGAGTTAGCGGTGAAGGGGCCACCGGTGAAAACCGTGCCTTGACATCGTTCTTGGCGGATAATGGCGGCGGCTATTGGCGTCGTTCCCTTGTGAAGGCATCATCTTTGCTGGCCTCTCCGCTTGCTCTTGCCGAGTTGGGGACTCGCGGCTGTCGGTGAAAACCGTGCCACGATTGGCGGGCGATGGCGGCGTTAAGCGTCGCTTCCTTCTTGAAGGCATAGTCGTAATAGTCTGCGGCTACTCACTCGTCCTGCTCCGGGGGAAACCCTAGATCCGGGTCTCCCGGATCGGACGATGACGGCGCTCCCTGCGTCGTTCTACCTCTTGGGGCATCGTTTTTGGAGCAGCGGCTGGATGGAGGTGGATCTTGGTGGAGTGGTGTTCATCTACCACGTTGTCGTCGATGATTCTCGGCGGCGTGGAGCTGCGGGGTATCGAAAACGGCCGAGGACTGCTGGACGCGTGCAGGATGGTGGAGCTGTCTGGCGTCATGGTGACATCGACGGCAGGCCTGGCACGGTCAATGCGTTGATCTCGCTTGGAGATGGGTTCGAGATTGATGGTGGTTGCGAACTCTGCGACGTGTGCAATGGCACACCCTCAGGGTTTTGCTTTTTGGATGATGTGCGTTGGTGTACCGTCAGGGAGTATGGTCTTGTTCATGGTCACCCCCTTCATCGTAGGTATAGCGAGTTGTCGCTAGGAAAGAGGCTTCAAGTTGATCTTTGTATTCCCCTTGTAAGGCATTACGAATAATTTAATAAAGCAGAGAGCTGTGTGGATGCAGAGGCTGGGGCTATGCTCCCTTATCTAAAAAAGGTAAGATGTGCAACATATGCATGTGATACTCCAAGGATGTTATTTACATTTTAATTTCTCAAACCATGCATCTGCTTCGGGATAGATTATCTTTATCTGGTATTCTCTTCCTTCATATGTCCATATACTTTAATAATTTTTTTATATATAATTACTGGTAAATATGCCCGTGCGTTGCACCGGGAAAGGAAAAAAACATGCGGTCCCGGAGGTGCTCCATGGTCAGGTGCGTCGTCACTGCCTCCTCAGACCACCTAGCGTATGTACGATTGCAGAGTCATGCACTACAACCGCCACCTCACACCACTCCGAAAATGCCTTCGCCTTGCTCATGGTGGGAGAGTAGAGGAAGCAAACGAAGACGATAAATTGTTGGGGGAGGAGTCGTTATGCAGATATGTGTTGGCCGCTCGACCATACGCTCCAACATCGGCGATGCCGAGGCCTTAGCGAATGAATCCCCTTCAAATTTGGGGGGCTAAAGGAGAAGGCGACGGATTAAAAAGAAGAACGAATCTTCCTCCCATCGGCTCATAATTCACCCGCACCTTCTTCTATTTCCTGTAGTGTAATATATCTTGCAGTCCAGCAATACAAAAAAAAAAATTAAAATCTTGCAATACCTAACATAGATGACATGCACACTTTTCATTTTACAAAAGAGCATGGTGATCGTCATACTATAAAAGGACGGGGGAAGGAGTACTAAAATACCTGAAACCACGACAACACCGTTAATACATTAGTTGGATATATATCATCTGACTGCCCACATGACAAAGCTCGGAGAGTAGATGAAGGCTTTAAAAGGTTATAAAAGAGACCAATTTGTAAGTTTTACTCTAAATTCCTTGACAAAACTATACACGTGAAACTTGGATACATAAACACATATACTCATAGTATGTTCTCCATACTGATGTAATCATGTAAACAAACACTCCTTCCCCCGTTCCAGCGTTTTCTGCTACAGGCCAGCGAGGGCCTTATGGATTTACACTGTACTGTTGTATTATGCTTTGCCTGTTCTTCGTTTAATTGGATTGGATACGCCTGAGCTGCTGCTTAGTGCATCGCAGGATTCGTTCAGGCGCTCGCAGGGAAGGGGGCAGAGCATGACCCAGGACCTCCATCGTCCGCCAGAGACGTGCGAGGATGCATCACAGTTACGTCATCCGTAACTCGATCGACCCTCGAGATGTTGATGGCCTCCTACTCGTCCTCGTTGAGGCCAGTTGCATGTCATCATGGCCACTATGCTAGAAGCCGATCTTGGTCCAGAGCTCCTTGTCCACATTGATGACCTTCTACTCTTCCTTGTTGAGGCCCACCCGCGCGACAAGCACCCTGCACGGCCTCCGCCACTGAGGACCCAGCCGTGCTCTTCTCCTGTAGAACCCCGCGTCCCGCATGGATCTTCTTCTTCACCTTCCCCTATCGCCGGCGCGAAAGCTGATCAAATGGTTGTCGTCGCCGTGTCTCGATCCTCTTTCCTGACCCTCCGTGAAGACTGCGGCCGGCCTGGATGCTCTGGATAGTGATGTTACGTACATACATCTGGTGTGCGGATAGTTTAGCCGGCCGGCCTGTATTAGAATGAACCACATTTATGACAACTAATTCTGAGCACAGATTACCCGAACCCTGCAGAAAAATGTATCTGGTTCGGTGCAAAGTGCTTCTAGTAGAACTTAAATATTTATGACAACTTGTACGTACGTACCATGAACTTATAGGAGTGCCTGCAGTGCCGCGACATGGCGTGTGCCGATTTCAGTCAGAATGTACGCTGCCACATGAACTCAACATACTAAAGAAAATTAATGCAAAAGTACGACCGGGAATATCACATGCCATCTTTGTTAGGAGAGGGACGACTGTGGTCTCAGTCGAATAATCATCGACTAATTTTCATCTACCTGAGTCTTGGGTGAGACTAAATAAAATATCTAGCTAGTTAATCCAAGTCGCGAACCGATCATGCACGGGCGCTGCAGCTAGCACCGCGCATGGACGATTTACATACTTCGTTCGCAGAGAAGTAATTAATTAATCAAGTCATCAGGTATCAAAGACATACATACTCGACCCCGTAGTCGTTCTGCCATCAATCGTGCTGGTGCTCCAGCTAATCGCCCACCTGGTAGGCTCGCCTCATCGTGATTTCTCCTCAAAATTCAAGGACATCTATACCTACAGGTGTTTAGCCGCCATGATGCGTGAGAAGAGAACCTGGTGGCGGCAGCCTTTTTCCAATTCCTAGATCGTTATGCCATCAGTAGTGCTGGTGCTTCGGCACATCGTCCTCATCTCGTGATTTCTCCTCAAAATTGAAGAACATCTATACCTACAGTTGTTTAGCCGCCATCATGCGTGAGATCCATCGAGTGTGCTCGCCTAGTTGATTTAATCGATGGTCAGATGTTTCTAATTTTTGTGGACTTTTCTAGCAATTTTTTTCCGTTTAGCCCGTTAAGTACTTTTAATATATAATAGATGAGTGCCCTATTTTGTTGCTCATCTTTCGTTTAGTTCATTATACTTGTCTAATGATTCATTCTAACTGCCACAGGTTTAAGTATTTGTAATTAATTGAGTTGACATCTCAACTTCTAATATTTTGTTTGACTTAAAAAAAAGGGGCGACATGGGGCAGCCATCCTTGATATCAGAGTATGAACTGGGACGAGAGGGGGACCAATTCAAGGCTCCAGAACCCATAATTGAGGAACCAATTCTTAGCACCACCCCGGTTGTGGCTGCCATCTCGATGATGTCTGGCGGCGAGAATGCAATGGATAACACCATCAATGTCTCAGACCCAGGTGTTGTGCAAGTGCAGGAAGGAGCTCATAGAGAAGTTGGCAATCAAAGAGACGATATCTGAGCTGCTGGGCGTCAAGATCCCTATGTTGCAAGTTGAGGACGTCCCCGGAGAACTCAGGGTATCGCCTTCAGATGGTCAATGCTCACTCCAGAAAAGTGTTAGCTCTGAAAGCCTCAACTCGGTGGATTGGATGAATGGGTCAGTGAGGACGAATTTCCTGGACTTCCAAGGGATAGACTTCGAGGTGGCATTCGGGCTGAGGAGGCTCATAGCGTCTCTTTTCGATCGATACACAAATACTATACTACATGGATATGGAATTATTGTGACAAGCACTGACCTTTTGTGTCTCCAATGAGCACAACTGTTGACAAAAGAGACGCTAAGTACAGAAAACAAAACTAAAATGCATTGGAGAAAACTTACTGTAGATGTAGATGTAGATGGAGCGCAGTGTAGTGATTTGCTCAAGAGAAAGGCCTTTAAATAAAGCTATGCAAGGCACACTAGCTAGTGATGTGATTTCAGATGTTACCAATTCTGCCAGCAGAGGAAGGAAGAAAGGGCTGCATGGAAGGAATTTGAGCTGCCGCTGAGCTTCCAGCAAGCTCGTCGGCATCTACAAGCTTCTAGGTGAGGCGCACCATCTTCTAGGATGATGGTTGCTATGCAATGCTGCGCCACCCATCGGAATTAATTTTAGTCGCTCCAATAGTCCGCTCCTTCGGGTGACATTTCTATTTCCCTGTGTTCATCTGCTGTAATAGTTAGTAATAATATGATCCTCCTGCTGCAAGAGAGTGGAGAGCCCTAGCTAGGCAGGCTGCTCTCTTGATTGCCATGAGCAACCGATCTGGTATCCAATACCCAAGAATTACATTTTTGACCGGCAAGAAAAACATCAATAACATGTATAACACATATACCTGAGCTGGACTTTTCCAGACTTCTTCTGTTCTTTCAGATACTTCTTGTAGTTCCTCTTCGGGCGACCCTTCTCATTGCAGAAGAAACATACAACATCAGGAGTAGCGCTAGCGTTGGACTTCCAAGGCGTGTCAATTACACTGGCACCCATGGACTTGCCCTTTTTCTTAGACTTGCCCTTTCTCTTGAAGTTGGCTGTTTTATTCACCATCATCACATGATCGGTGCCCCTCTAGATTCCACCCTCAGCTGTCTTGAGCATAGTGAACAATTCACCAATAGTCTTATCCATCCCATTCATGTTGTAGTTCATGACGAAGCTACCATTGTTCGGAGGAAGGGATGCGAGGATAAGATCAGTGCCCAACTCTTGGGAGATCGGAACGCCCAGCATGTCCAACCTTTGCATATACGCAGATAATCTGAACACATGTTGACTCACTGAACTACCCTCAGCCATCTTGCAAGCAAACAAGTATTAGGATATCTCATATCTTTCAACCCTTGCTTGTTTCTGAAACAACCCTTTCAGCTCCTGAATTATCTCATAAGCACCCCAATTCTCAAAACATTTTCGAAGATCGGGTTCCATGGAGGCAAGAATGACACAACAGACTACAATAGAATAATCACTTTTTGTTTGATAGACACGAATCTGATCATCCGTAGCATCCGCGGAGATTAGACCGATAGTTTGCGATAGGATATAATCTTTCTTGGCACTTTTGAGGACAATCCTCACATATTATGGTACCAGTTCGTAAAGTTGTTACCAGATGAGTTCAATTTTTCTTTCTCAAGCAACGCTTCTAGTGGAAAGGTGGTATTGCGGGCCATTGATCTACAATGAAAATGCAAATACACTTTAGACTTTGTTCATGATTAATGTGACTCAAAATTAACACTTAATTACATTGTGCTCCTACTAAAATCAATTTCCCTCGTAATTGATTACTAGTGATTCAAGATGCACGACGCAATTACTCTGCCATAGATGTGACATCAATGATGACGGAATAACGAGACCTGTAGGTCAACATGTCGATCATATCTCCATATATGACTCTTGTTCATCTTTCGATGGGTCTGTTTCGAGCCCAAGAAGATCTTGTAAAGCTCGTCAAGACAACCAAGTGTTCCGGCGGCATGAACGGTTCATGCCCGTTTCATAATGTCAAACCTATCGTACCCATGGGCCATGGCACACCTCAGAATGGCAATTATTTGAGACGGTGCAACGCTAGGAAGAACATGGGCACCTTTATATTTTCTGTGAGGGATCACCCTATTTAAAACGTCTACCATGTATCAAACAAGGTGCATAAAAGAGATTAATATCACATCCAATAATATTATTGTGATATGGTATAGCCTCTTCTGTTGAAGAAGTCTAGATCATCGTCGAAAAACTTCAAAATCTCCGCGAAATCCTGCCTTGGCAGAGAAATCTTGCCGTGGCAGAAATTTCCTGTCGTCGTAGCATAACTCCTGCCGGGGGCTGCCGCGGCCGAACTTTTCTGCCGTGGTGAAGTTTTTCCTGTCGTGGCAGCCACATCTTCTGCCGCGGAAGAACTTTTCTGCCATAGCTTCTCTTCAACATCTTTTGGCGGAGAACTCCTTTGCGTATGACATAGCGTCAAGGTCTATCATCGCATGACTGTCATCGCCGTGTCCTCGCAATTATAACTATTGCTATCTCATAGCTAATAAAATAAATGCATTACATGGCTATCTAGTTGACATGCAGGTAATACAATAAATAATGACAATCATATTGGTTCCTGCCGATTGCCATACTCATGACTCGTAGGCCATGACAAAAGAATATTACAAAAGATTATTATAAACACTTTGCATCGCATGCAATCACATTGCATCACATAGGCCATACCACATCACATGCATACCCTGCAAAAACAAGTTAGACGCCAACGTTTTTGCTACCATACGTAGCTCTATGGCTCAGTTGCAAACCATTTGCTACCTACGTGGCCATAAGCACGATCACCTTGTTATTTAACTATCGGGGTGTATGGAATTGGAGACTTCAAAAATCTCAAATCACATACTAAACTTCGTCATACGCATGACTCCCGTGTAGATCACATCTACTAGCCTGATCATTGCATATTTATCTTTCTCAACTAAAGGAAACCAAAGTCATCCTGAGCATGTCTCGATCCGAAGAGCGTAAGGTTCGCTGAACCTCTGAAAATTCCACGATGCCACCGAGATCAAAATTATTCAATGAGAGGGAAACAAAAAGAAAATATGGCGGTAGATCTCATCTACCACCCCGCACATAACATGTCCATTGCCGCATATTACATATGCTATGGTCGTACCTACACCTACGCATAGTACCGCTGGGATAACACTGTTGGGGAACGTGCTACCCAATACAAAAAAATTACCGCGCACGATCAACCAAGATCCACTATCAAGGTGCAGGTAACGAGGTTATACCCTAAACGAGCATGTCACCACAACGGAGATGATGACATAGCCGATGAAGTCCTCCAACTCCCACAGCTGAGTTATACCTCCCAGCCATGAGAGTTTTTCCTCGCAAATGTTTTCCAATCTAGCGTTGAAGTAGACGACGCCTCTGAGGTAGCCACGCATACCGGAGAAGCAACTCCGTGACGACGTCTAAACCAGCACACAGGGCAGTGGGAATTGATGAGGTAGTAGAGATCTCTATCCAATCTAGAAGACGGAGAGAGGCAGCGATGCCCTAGGGTTCCAAACCCTAGGGGGTGTGGCTGGAGAAGGGGGGACAGCTAGGGAAGGGGTTTGGCCCGCTTGGGGGGGATGGATGCCCTCTGGTGTACCCCCGCTTTATATAGGTGGTTTCCCAAGGAGGGTGGCCAGCCAAGGAGGACTCCTTCTAGGATTCCCCTCCGGGGTCCAACTCCCACAAGGGGGGTTGGCCGGCCCCCTCCCATATGCCTTGCCCCCCAAGGAGAGGGGGATACGGCTAGGGAGGCCCCCTTCCGAAACCCCCCGTAATATTCTAGAACCTT
Source organism: Lolium rigidum (assembly GCF_022539505.1). Lineage (NCBI taxonomy): Eukaryota > Viridiplantae > Streptophyta > Magnoliopsida > Poales > Poaceae > Lolium > Lolium rigidum. The sequence goes on from NC_061511.1 coordinate 43,897,022, forward strand.
TTAGACCTTTCGGAAGCTTCTGACACTTACAGATATCACCAATACCTTCCGGAACACTTACAGATATCACTGGAATCATCCGGGACCTCCCGGAACACTTTCGAGAACCTCCAAAACACTTTTGGAACCCTTCTCTCTGATTCTCCATTTCATCGAAGCATTCCTACATGTCGCCAAACCATTAAGCGTGTGACCCTACAGGTTCGAACATATGTGGACATGTCCGAAACTCCTTCCGGTCAATAATGGATTGCGCGATCTGGACATTCATAACGATTCCTAACATATCATCGAAGATAATCATTGAGCGAACCTTGTATTACCGCATACAATTCCTTTTGCTTCACGATACATTACACAACCCGAGGCGAAACTTTGAAGATATCCCCATGATCAACTCCTTGATCACTATACCTAGTTATCCTTTTTACCGATTTGTACTCTATTCTTGTTACCGTATTCCGGTATCCCGTGACTAACTCCTTAGTCACAATACCTTGCAAGGTGATGCTGGACACCGTAATACCGAGTGGGCCCAGAGTGTATCTCTCAATCGCCGGAGGAGCAAATCCCAGTCTTGACATATCTAGCACCATGACATACTTTCCGATATACCCGAAAGTCACCTTTATAATTACCTAGTTACGGTGTAACGTTTGATGACTCCTAAGCAACCATCCAGTATCCGGGTCTACAATATTCTCATGGTCTAAGGACGCGAGTAAACATTAACACATATTGAGAAAGTATTGACAACATATTGATGACGTGCTCGCAGTATATTAAAGGGGTCTATCCAGCACCATCATTACCCCTAACAATGTGCCTTTATTATTGTCGGCATCCTCGTAACACTTACTATGCCCAGGAAAACAAGGCCATCAACAATACATGATCTAGTCTAGAGGCTTGACTAGGGATCTGGTTGGTGTTTATTATTCCACACATGCAATTAGGTTTTCCTCCGAATCTCATATTCAGGAACTAATGCAATTCTAGCATGGAACATATACTTAATCAGGAACGTGGAAATAGAATAATAACAACTTTATTATTGCCTCTAGGGTATATTTCCAACACCATGGAGATGTGAGATCTCTTCCCGCCCGCCTTGATGTGAATGGCTCAAATTGGTTCTATAACCAATGAAGGAACTCCATAGACTCCTGAGATCGGCTCCACGATGTTTTCATTGCTAATTTCCAAGGGAACTTCAAACAGCCATTGCAATCGCATGAGATCTTCAAGGTGAAACAAAAGGAGGGAGTCTCTGTGCGACTTCTTCCACCGCTTCTCTAAAGTGCGAATCCAAATTGCCGACACCCCGACCATTATGGTGAACAATGCTTGCCTGGAAGGCCTTCGCTGTGGCGAGGCAAACCGGGCGATTAATTGCAACCGGCCAAAAACCACTGAAGAATTATACCAAGTCTTACAAGAGTATGCCCAAGGTGAGGATGGCGATATTGCCAAGAAAAATCCACCACGACATAACCTTGAAGCGTCTTCGAGTGACTAATCTAAGCACTCGTCCAAGAAAAATTCATGGGCCGGAACCGCCCATACTCGAAAGAGCAAAAGGCTATAGTCATCGTTAATCGCCCGCACCAAGACCACATGAGGTTCAGGGGCAATCATCACCTCTAGGCGACCGGTCCCCAGTTGGACACGTGAGTGTCGCGATGTCCAAGCTCAACAAGAAGGGGACACGAAGCAGACTCAGCCCCGAGCTCCACCATACATGGCACTGGGGGCTCTACCACGAAATCCCGGTTCTGCAACGAAAGTGCTCGTGGATACGCCGGCCCCAAAGGTCAAAAACCATCCTTTCCAACAACATGAGCACCATGTAGGAAATATTCTTGGTGGCTCGGCCTCGAGGAGAGGCTCCAAGAGGCAGCGTAAGGAGTACACCCTGGTGGTAAACAATGTGGGGGCTTTAGCCCCCTCTCTCCGCCCAAATGGGCTAGCGTGCTGTAACATCCCAAGTGAGCTACCCAAGTTACCTTCCATGTTTTTTTGGTTGTTTGTATGGTTTGTGCATCATCATTGCATTCATGCATACATGTCACCTTTGGTTTTACAATTAAATTGCATTTGAGTTTGGTTCTTGTCACCTTTCTTTTGCTTATTGGTTTTTCTTCCTCTCCATCATCTCTAAATCTTTTATCCCTCTCTTGCTCCCTTGTAATGTTCCAAACCAAATCATGACCTAGTCTTCCCTCTTGATCTTGTCCATTCAAGCAACACTCAAAATTTGGTTTGCCAAAATCTTTCTTATAAGGTTTATATATAAAACCTTCCTCTCTCTCCTCCAGTTTCCATCTGCTCCTCCTTTCCCCTCTCTTCCCCAAGCAAGCCCCAGCAAAACCGTAACCTCCTACCAGATCACGCCGCCACACCCTCCTTGCTCCCTTCCTCTCCACGACAGGTCACCGGCACAGACGCCATGAACCCGGCCGAGCTTCGGGAGCTCGTCAGTCGCTTGAACCACGCCGCCACACGCTTCGCCGCCGCGCCAGGAGCTACTCCAAGGTCTTCTACTTCCTCGCCAGTGCGGAGCACGGAGCCGGAGTGCCGAGTCGATGACATGGACGACGCCCTCGCCGTGCACACTCCACGATGACCGCCGCGCTCTGTGCTTCCTCTCCCGGCATCGTCGACCGTCCCCGAGCCATTCCGCTTCACCACCAACCTTGCGGTGAGCTCCTCCGTCAGATTCCGTTCCTCTCACTGGTAGAAAAACAGGCTTCCGGTGAGCCCCATAAGTCGCAAAGCTGTAGGAACCGCGACTAATGGGACCTTTAGTCGCGGTTCGGGAGGCGAACCGCGACCAAAGGCACGGGCCCGGGCGCTCGGTGGCCGGCCGGTGCACGTGGGGGCTTTAGTCGCGGTTGGCCGGGCCAACCGCGACTAAAGGTGCCCGAAGGCCTTTAGTCGCGGTTGGCCAGGCCAACGGGACTAAAGCCCCCCCTATATATACCCATCCAGCAGCCAACACTTAGTCATTTGGAGCCATTCTCTTCACAAACTTCACAAGTGGGTGTTAGGTTTGCTTTTGGTTCCTCTTATGCACATAAGGTGTTTGATGAAATGCCCCAAGAGCATGAAACAAACATGATATGAAGTGTTGGAGCCACACTTGAGCTTTCTCATTTATTTTTTCCTCCTCGATCGCGGTTAGCAACTTGAACCTTTGATGTGTCGTTGATAAAATATGCATGTGTGTGTAGTTCATTGTTTAATTTATATTGTTTGTAGCTAGTTAGTTTAACAAATGCATGATGGTTAATTATATATTTTATATTATAATAATGCGAGATGAATCGACAATGGATGTACGGTAACCGACTCTCCGGCGAGTTCGAGTACGGGTTTGAAAGATTTCCTCGTAGTGGCTAATGCGAACAAGCGGGGGGTTTTGTTATCTGTCCATGTGTTAAGCTGTAAGAATCGGAAGGGTTACTCTTCCTCAAGAGATGTTCACATGCACCTGCTTCGGCACGGTTTCATGCCAAGCTATAATTGTTGGACCAAGCATGGAGAAAGAGGGGTTATAATGGAAGAAGATGAAGAAGGGGATGATTTCATCGATGAAAGCTATCTTGCTCATTTCGGTGATACTTTCATGGAGGATGCTGAAGGTGAAGGGGAAGGTGAAGGGGAAGGTGAAGAAGAGGCACGTGATGATCCCGTTGATGATCTTGGTCGGACCATTGCTGATGCACGGAGACGCTGCGAAACTGAAAAAGAGAGGGAGAATTTGGATCGCATGTTAGAGGATCACAGGAAGGCGCTGTACCCCGGATGCGATGATGGTCCGAAAAAGCTGGGCTGCACACTGGATTTGCTGAAATGGAAGGCACAGGCAGGTGTAGCTGACTCGGCATTTGAAAACTTGCTGAAAATGTTGAAGAATATGTTTCCAAAGAATAACGAGTTGCCCGCCACTACGTACGAAGCAAAGAAGGTTGTCTGCCCTCTAGGTTTAGAGGTTTTGAAGATACATGCATGCATCAACGACTGCATCCTCTACCGCGGTGAATACGAGAATTTGAATGAATGCCCGGTATGCACTTGCATTGCGTTATAAGATCGAGGCGATGACCCTGGTGACGATGTTGAGGGCCGAAACCCGGGAAGAGGGTTCCCGCCAAGGTGATGTGGTATGCTCCTATAATACCACGGTTGAAACGTCTGTTCGGGAACAAAGAGCATGCCAAGTTGTTGCGATGGCACAAAGAGGACCGTAAGTCGGACGGGGAGTTGAGACACCCCGCGGATGGAACGCAATGGAGAAAGATCGACAGAGAGTTCAAAGATTTTGCAGCTGACGCAAGGAACATAAGATTTGGTCTAAGTACGGATGGCATGAATCCTTTTGGCGAGCAGAGCTCCAGCCATAGTACCTGGCCCGTGACTGTATGCATCTACAACCTTCCTCCTTGGTTTTGCATGAAGCGGAAGTTCATTATGATGCCAGTGCTCATCCAAGGTCCGAAGCAACCCGGCAACGACATCGATGCGTACCTAAGGCCATTAGTTGATGAACTTTTACAGCTGTGGGGCAGACCTGGTGTCCGTGTGTGGGATGAGCACAAAGAAGAGGAATTTGACCTACGAGCGTTGCTTTTCGTAACAATCAACGATTGGCCTGCTCTTAGTAACCTTTCGGGACCTGTCAAATAAGGGATACAATGCATGCACGCACTTGCTTACATGAGGCTGAAAGTGTACATTTGCCAAATTGTAAGAAGAACGTGTACCTTGGGCATCGTCGATTTCTTCCGAAAGGTCATCCAGTAAGAAAGAAAGGCAAGCATTACAACGGCAAGGCAGATCACCGGCCGAAGCCTGCGGAACACCCTGGTGCTGAGGTATTTGATATGGTCAAGGATTTGAAAGTCATCTTTGGAAAGGGTCCCGGCGGACAATCAGTTCCGAAGGGAGCTGACGGGCACGTAGCCATGTGGAAGAAGAAATCTATATTCCGGGAGCTAGAATATTGGAAAGTCCTAGAAGTCCGCTCCGCAATCGACGTGATGCACGTTACGAAGAATATTTGCGTGAACATCCTAAGCTTCTTGGGCGTGTATGGGAAGTCAAATGATACAAAGGAAGCACGGCAGGACCAGCAAAGTTTGAAAGACCACGATGACCGGCATCCGGAACGGTTTCAAGGTCGTGCCGCCTACGCTCGACCAAAGAAGAGAAGGTCATCTTTTTTGAATGCCCGAGCGGTATGAAGGTCCCGTCAGGATTCTCGTCCAATATAAAGGGAATAATAAACATGGCGGAGAAAAAGTTCCAAAACCTGAAGTCTCACGACTGCCACGTGATTATGACGCAATTGCTTCCGATTGCTTTGAGGGGGCTCCTGCCGGAAAATGTTCGAGTAGCCATTGTGAAGCTATGTGCATTCCTCAATGCAATCTCTCGAGAAGGTAATCAATCCGAGAAGTTCTACCACGGTTACGAACGATGTGATCCAGTGTCTTGTCGGTTTCGAGTTGGTGTTCCCGCCATCCTTCTTCAATATTATGACGCACCTCCTGGTTCACCTAGTCGATGAGATTTCCATTCTCGGTCCTATATTTCTACACAATATGTTCCCCTTCGAGAGGTTCATGGGAATATTAAAGAAATATGTTCGTAACCGTGCTTGGCCAGAAGGAAGCATTGCCAAGGGCTATGGAAATGAGGAGGTAATTGAGTTTTGTGTTGACTTTGTTCCTGACCTTAAGCCGATTGGTCTTCCTCAATCGCGGCACGAGGGGAGACTAAGTGGAAAAGGCACGATCGGAAGGAAATCAACGATATGTATGGATGGCCATTCTCCGACTGAAGCACACCACACGGTTCGACCAATTCCAGCTTGGTGGCTCCATACTTTGAGAAACACAAGAATATTTTACGCTCGGACAACCACGAGAAGCTCTGAATCCTGGATTAGGAAGGCCCACATGGAGACTTTCGGCAGTTGGTTGAGAAAACATTTAATGAGTGACGATCATGTTGTAGATCAGCTGTACATGTTGGCCAAGACACCAGCTTCGACTATAACGACTTTCCAAGGGTACGAGATAAATGGGAATACATTTTACACGATCGCCCAAGATAAAAAGAGCACCAACCAAAACGGTGGTGTCCGCTTTGATGCAGCAACCGAGAATGGGCAAAAGGTCACATATTATGGTTACATAGAGGAGATATGGGAACTTGACTATGGACCCTCCTTTAGGGTCCCTTTGTTCCGGTGCAAATGGTTCAAGCTAACAGGAGGTGGGGTAAAGGTGGACCAAGCAATACGGAATGACAATGGTGGATTTCAACAATCTTGGTTACCTTGACGAACCATTCGTCCTAGCGAAAGATGTCGCTCAGGTTTTCTATGTGAAGGACATGAGTAGCAAACCGAGGAAACGGAAAGATAAGAAAACGATCAGTACATCATGCGATGATCCAAAGCGCCACATTGTTCTTTCAGTGAAAAGAAACATCATGGGAGTGGAGGACAAGACAGACATGTCAGAAGATTATAATATGTTTGCTGAAATTCCGCCCTTCAAAGTGAACACCGACCCAAGCATTAAGTTAAATGATGAGGATGCTCCATGGATATGGCACAATCGTAAGCAAGCAGGGACACAAGGGAAGAAATGATGTGTAATAATTTATTGTACCAAACTTTGTTGAATGAATCATGTGAATTATATTACCCGTGATGTGTTTGGTGTCCATTTTCGAATGATTCAATTGACTCGAGATAGCACTGATGATTCATGAAATTTGGAGTGACTAAGTCATACTCCTGCATACATGAAATTTGGAGTGACTAAGTCATACTCCTGCATACATGAAATTTGGAGTGATTTAGTCATACTCCTGCCTAGGCGTATAATATGCATACTCGTAGTCTTCATAGCCGCCGCCGTTGTACTGGTAGTCGTCGCCTTCTAAGTTGCCGGCGTCGTCGTCGCTGCTCGTCGTCGGCCGTCGTCGGGCGGCGCTCGTGGCTCGAACCGAGGGTAGCGCAGGCGGGGGATATCGCCGGCCGTGATGTAGTCCATGACGCTTGCGGAGTCCGGCCGTACCACCATAGCCGACGGCCTGCCTCGTGGAAGTTTCCGGGAGGCGAGACCGTCCTCCTCATACCCGGCGAGCGCCCTCTCACGCCGATTGATGAAGAAGGTGTCCCAAGTATGCTGGTTATCGGGATGCCGGCGGGGATTCATCCGCTGCTCCGGCGTGAGGTCGAGGTAGTAGTGGTTCGTGATGGCCGCCCGGCGCGCGGTACCACGAGGGACGGGAGGGACCGGCACGCCGCCGGCGCCTAGGCTCCGGCCGGCGGGGACGCGGTAGCCCGGAGGGCAAGGGTAGTTCGAGGCGCAAAGCTCCTCCACCTGCCGGTAGGTTAGAGTGGGTGCGGTGGAAGCCATGAGAGAGTGATGAGAGATTGTAGAGATGTGATAATGCTGGCCAAGCCGGGCTACCTATATGTAGTGACAAATGGCGGGAAAAATGGGAGCGGGAAGACAGGAGGCGGGAAGAAAGAGGCGGGGAGAAAGTGGCGGGAAGAAATTGGCGGGAAAAAATTGGCGGGAAGAAAGAGGCCGGAAGAAATTGGCGGGAAACAATTGGCGGGAAGAAAGAGGCGGGAAGACAGGGAAGAAATGGTGGGAAGACGAGGAGGGAAGAGGGGGTCGGCGGAAAGAGGCGGGAAGAGGGGGCCAACGAACTTTTGAATTGAATTAGTTTTATTTTTATGAATTTTTGATAATTTGTATTTTTAAAATTTTGAATTGAATTAGTTTTATTTTTCTGAATTTTTTGATATATTATTTGTATTTTTAAGATTTTGAATTGAATTAGTTTTATTTTTATGAATTTTTTGATATATTATATGTATTTTAAACATTTTGAATTGAATTAGTTTTATTTTTCTTAATTTTTTGATATATTATTTGTATTTTTAACATATTGAAATGAATTAGTTTTATTTTTCTGATTTTTTTGATATATAATTTGTATTTTTAATATTTTGAATTGAATTAGTTTTATTTTTCTAAATTTTTTGATATATTATTTCTATTTTTAAGATTTTGAATTGAATTAGTTTTATTTTTCTGAATTTTTTGATATATTATTTGTATTTTTAAGATTTTGAATTGAATTAGTTTTATTTTTCTGAATTTTTTGATATATTATTTGTATTTTTAAGATTTTGAATTGAATTAGTTTTATTTTTCACATTTAGAAAACGAAATAATTTCGAAAAAGGCCTTTAGTCGCGGTTGGCCTGGCCAACCGCGACTAAAGGTCGTTTTCCGCGGGAACCGCAAATGGGGCGAAAAATGGGCTTTAGTCGCGGTTGGGGTCACCAACCGCGGTCGCGGTTGGTGTCCCCAACCGCGACTAAAGCCCATTTGGTATAAAAGCTCGCGCCCTCGCCCGCGCACTTCATCTTCTTCGCAGTACTCGTCGCCTCTTCGCCTCGCGCCGAAGGCCTGCCGCCGTGTCGCCCTCGCCCTCGACAACGCCGCCCGCCGTCGCCCCGTCGCCCGCCGCCCCGTCGTCGTCCTCGCGCGCCCCGGCCGCCCCGTCCTTCCTCGCCGTACGTCGTCACCGCCCCGCCCCGGCCCACGCGCGCGCCGCCCCTCTCGCCCACGCCGGCCGCCGCCACTATCACCGCCGGCCGCTATCACCGGCCGCCCTCGCCCACCGCGCGCGCGCCTGCTTTGAACGACGCGCGCCGCCGCCTCGCTCGCCCGCCCTCAACGGCGCCGCCTCGCTCGCCCACGCGCGCGCGGCCGGCCGTGTGTACAGAGAGATGAGGGAGATCGAGACGAAGGGGCCGTGGCCGGCGCCGGCCCATTTTTTTTTTTTTTGTTTTTATTAATTATCTCACAATTTGTTAATTAAAATTGTACACTAAAATTTGACTTAAAAAAAGATTGTGTAAAGAAAACTAAAATTTGACTTAAAAAAATTAAAATTGACTTAAAAAAGATTGTGTAAAAAAACTAAAATTTTACTTTAAAAAGATTATTGTGTAAAAAAAAACTAACCACCGCGCGTATACGGAGGGGGCAGCGAGCCCCTCGTCGCCCCGTCCGTATACGAGCGGTGTTTTTTTTTTGGGTCGAGAGGGGGCGGCACCACCACTGCCTTTTCGCCACCGCCGCCCTTTCGCCACCGCCCTTTCGTCACCGACCCCGCGTGTATACGGAGGGGGCGGCGAGGCCCTCGCCTCCCCCTCCTTATACGCGCTGGTTTTTTTTGTTTTTTTACGAGAGAGAGGACCGGCACCGACACCGCCACCGCCCTTTCGCCACCGCCACCGGTCTCTCGGTCACGCGGTCACTGCGAGGCGAGGTCGATCGTCCGCATATACACATCTAATACACGCGTCCCCCCTCTCGCCTCCCTCGTCGCCCTCTCTCTTTATATGTAGAAGAGATGTGATAATGCTGGCATATACACAATTAATTTGTTTTTACTACATGTTTTCAGGACTGACATATGGCGGACGATAGAGCTGACCCGATTCTGGACAACTATGATCCGGACCTTGAAGAACATATGTTCGGCATCATAAAAGGCGATATTCTATATGTGCCGACCGGACAAGAAGAAGATGATATCTCTTCTTATCTGAACCTTGAGGGTGAAGATGAAGGGCGCCGTCAGCAAGATGATGCCGAAGAAACGTCGATAAACGACGATCTTCAATTGGAAGTAGCAACCACCTCCGGCGCCGAGGTATATATATATACATATTGAGCGTCCGGTGATACAAACTAACCGATTTGAATAAATGTGTGTGTACTAACGCGCGCGACTCTCTTTCTTATTTTAGCCCTCGGCCGGATCGTCGAAAAAATCGAGTACGTCGTCAAAGCGTGGCGCAACCAAGACGATGAAACCAAACGAAACATGCACCATCGAGGTTGTCGATGAAGAAACCGGCAGGCCGCTGGAGCCCAGCAAGAACGCCACCAAGTTTATCAGCCAATGCGGAGCCGTTGTTAGAGACAACGTCTCGATCACCGTCCGAGGAGTGGAATGAGCCAAAGAAGGCACGTCTTGGTTTCACTTTTGTCGATAAGAGAACAAAAAAAGATTGCTTCAACAAGCTTATGGAACATTTCGTTCTACCTCCGGAATACCGCAAATACGATGAGGCGGGTAACAAGATTCAGGAAAACAAGGAGAGGTGCAAGCTAGTCAAACAGTTCGCTCTTTCTAAGATGGCCAACGCATTCGGAAATACAAGCAAAATCTAGCCCATGACTTTGTCAAGCAGGGCAAGACTCCGGATTTCAAAGGACAATATGAGAAACTGCAACATGATTGGCCAGAATTTGTGAAGCAAAAGAAATTGGAGCAGTTCCTTGAAATATCGAAAAAAATAAGGAGAATGCGGCCAAGAAGGAGTACAATCATATTATGGGGCCGAGGAGGGTATCGCTTTTGGCAGCCTAAGTGGGAGAAGATGGAGAACGAGCTGAGGGCGCGAGGAATCCGTCCAGGTACGGAGGGATGGGACCCAAGGGCCAAAAGCTGGTGGTACGGGCATGGGGGATCGCTGAACCCGGAGACAGGGGAGTGTGTTTATCAGGGCAAAATAATTAAACCCACCCAAAAGCTTATTGAGGCAATGAGGGATGCTCAAGAGGGGAGGATCAAGTTCAACGGAGAGAACGACGCCCGACAAAAGCCCTCGGGAATCCCGAACACGGAGGACGTGTACGAGGCATGGGGCCCATTCCGTGAAAAGTAGGGTTCCCCGTAACGATGACCCGTACGGTTACAGAAGCCGTAAGAGAAAGATGGATCGGGATGCAGATGTTGTGGCGAAGTTGGTAACGGAAATGGATGTGATGAAGAAAACTATGAGTGTACTAGTAGCCGAAAGAGATGCAGCTCGGGCGCAGCATGAAGATCATCCAATGGATCTCGGAAGCCAGCAGCGGAGAAGAAGCAGCGTGGCTTCCACGGAGGCCTCACCGGCTGGTGCACCGACGATCGAAATTACTGCACCGGAGCCTGCGGTGGTCGAAATTACTGCACCGGAGCCTCCTCGCTACCCCGTGGACGATATAAAGGAGATGAAAGCATGTCATCTGTATTATCCTATCGGGAACATGTCCATGAAGGTAGCCATCGGCCGTGCTTTACCACCTGGAGCACTCCACCACAACAACCCCATTCAACATGGCTATGCTCGTGTCACGGTGGAGGAGATAGTCCAAGGGTTTGAGGACCTGGACATTGACATTGCTACACCTGAAGGGGTGAAAAGACTTGGAGATGTCAAGCGCCTGTTCATTCTATGGCAGAAGAAATTTATCAAGTTTCCAGGCGAGGCGCCAACAAGTCCACCCCCCTACGGTGGTGGTGGTGGCGGTGGCGGTGGCGGTGGCGGTGGCGGTGACGGTGGCGGTGGCGGTGGTGGTGGTGGTGCTTCACCTACACCTCCTTCACGTCAGCCGACGCCGCCCCCAATTCACCTCCGGCGGGTAGCGGACGCCGCCCCCAGTCCTCTTCCGGCGGGTGATCAGACGCCGCCCCCAATCCACCTCCGGCGAAGAAGCAGAAGCAGTCCTGGGTTATTAACCCGGACCCTTATGTACCTAGAACCACAAAGATACCAGAGCCATCATTGAAGCCTCTCCCCCACAAGGCCTTGGGAACGTAGTGCCGAGGAAGTCGACGCACACGCGGCTGCTGAATATGAGAAATGGAAGGCGGACTGCAAGAAGAAAAGAGAGCCCGAGCCCAAGCAAGTATTTTCTGACAAGGAAAAGAGCTGGGCTAAGTCATTTTTGAACACACCGTCCCAAGCCGCGAAGAATCTGCTGACGACTATTTACGTGAACTTCGTAGGCAAGCACTCGCGTTCAAGAGGAACCAAGAGTTGGCGGAGAAGAAAGCCTTGGAGGAGGAGGCCGAGAAAAAATTAGAAAGGGGGAAAGAAGTTGCCCAGCTCGGGGAACAAAGTAAACAATCGATCGCCCCGCTCATAGTGCAAGCCGCCGGTCCGGATGCCCCCGATATCATAGCAGCTGCGGCAGCACATGGATTGACCGTAACGAGTGCCCAGAGAACAAGCGGCCGACTTAGGTATCACTCTTCGTGCACTGTTAGGCCTTGATGAGGCGCCAATGAAGGACGTAGTATTTACATATGTGAAGAATGGCCCTCTCGTCGAGCCTGCGCAGGAAGAGGATCTACCTCGACAAATGAAAGGTCTGCTAAATTGGTACAAGGGTTACATAAAACTTAAAAACGCCAAAGACTATATTTATGCGGAAGTTAGATATGAGCATCACTTCAAACATTACTATATACAAATTCATCGGAGTGAATTGTTCCAGCTGTTCAATCTACGCGACCTCGACAAATCTATCATCAGTTGCTACGTTCTGTAAGTGATTTATTAATTTCTACCCCATCTCGTTCATTGCCTGCACTATATATATATATTGTCCTAACTATCTTGTTGTGTACGCTATTATGCAGAATGAAGAAGCGGGAAATGCGAATAAGGAACATCCATGATGTTGGGTTCATTGACCCACAAATCGTTAATTCATATGTGTTAGAACACCACCCCGACGACGTGGAGGATGACCTGTGGCGGTTTTTTAGAAAACAGGAACTCAAAAATGATATTCTATTTCCTTACCATTTTGGGTGAGTGTTTCTGTCTTGAGCACATTCTCTTTTGTTTACTCCATGCATGGTATGTGGCTAATCGATGAGTTATGCATGATCTGTGCATGTATCGTGTCCGCAGGTTCCACTTGGATTCTTATGGTAATTCAATTTCACACCTCCACGGTTCTCGTCCACGACTCTCTGAATATGGATCCGGCGCTTTGGGCCGACATGAGAAAAATGATGCAAAAGTAATTATTTTCATTCATTTGCGCTCTATATCGATCGGCCTATTTCGTTCATCATTTCCTAATATCAAGTAACTAATTAATAACTCTCTTGTTCATTTAATTTTCTTTGCCTCGTAGGGTTTGGAGACGGTTCGTAGATAAAAAGGTCGGTGAATTCAAAAAAGAGCTACAATTTAAAATGGCAGTGCGGACGATCGGGGATATTCAGCCACCGGGGACCAATCTATGTGGATACTATGTTTGTGAGAGGATCCGGAGATACTGCAATGAGCGGGACCAGAAGTGTGAGAACAACATCATGAGGAATAACCTCCGGAAGACGCTTAGTCCGAAGCTCGCTTCCGACCACTTCAAGAGGAACTAGGCTGGATGGTTGGCAAGGGAAGTCATCGATCCTAGAGGAGAACACCATTACGATGACGTAGAACTTCATATGCACTAAATTATGGATGGAAACTTGTTCAAAATTGTATATGGTCATCCGATATTGAATATATATTGTATATGGTCATCCGATATTGAATATATATTGTATATTCCTCTTGAATTCTTTTTGGTTCTAATTTCAAATTTGTTTGAAATTGTACATTCATACGCATGTATGTAGTACCGTAGAATATGTGAAACTCCTTCAAAATTAAAACCCAAAAGAAATAAAACAATACAAATTAAAAAGAAACCAGATTTAGGGGGAGGGGGGCTAAACCCTAAACCCTGCGGAGGCCTTTAGTCGCGGTTGGCCAGAAGAACCGCGACTAAAGGTTCTCCGCCCTGACGCTCGCCTGCGGCCCACGTGGACGGGCCTTGGGGGGGGCCTTTAGTCGCGCTACTTTGGTCGCGGTTGCGCAACCGCGACTAATGGCAGTTGCCAACCGCGACCAAAGGCCCTTTTTCCACCAGTGTCTCCGTTCTTCCTGTACATCGTAGTCGCCATGCAGCGTCCGACCGAGCACGCACGTCCGCCATGGCAGTCACGTATGCACGCACACGAGCAGCTCTACCTCATGTCGTTCTACTTTCCTGCACGCTGCGCACCATGAATCCTACATCCCCTCCGCGCAGCAGTACACCAACACGCTGCGCCATTGCTTCTGGTCACCACGTCGTTCATGTCCGCGTTTGCAGCCTAGGTTCGCGCCGTCAGATACTTCAGGGTTGCCGCGCGCGTGTAACCATCCGACCCAGCTATCTACATAGCTATGCACGACATCAATTGATGGCATGGACCGATCCAGCTGCCTGCTAGCCTGCTTGTTTTAACTAGCTAGGCACGACACCAGCGATCAATCGATCCAAGAGCTTGCCTTCTAGCTTGACTAGCTAACGCATCTCTTGTTCCAGTTTTCAGAACACCGTATCTATCTGTTTCAGGTCTCAGAACACAGTTTCAGTTTCAGTAAACCTGCAAATATAAGGCTCAGCTGTTCAAAACCACGCGCATCCCTGCCATATCGCAAATATGAACCGGTTCCACTGGCTGGAGTCATGCGCCTGTACCTGGAACACCAAGGATCAATCGCCAGTATCAGCAAGATGACACTACAGGAAACTGCAGTTTGGCCACTGCAAATCAGATCCCACTTTATCTTTTGTATTTTCGAATCTGTTAAAACAAACCACAACTGTTTGAACTCAGTAAAATTAGTAGTTTTCGAAATTCAACCTCTGTTTTCTGTTTTGCACTTTTAAAATGTTGTCAACTAATTAAATGCTTTTCTAAATAATTAAAATTTGTTAAATGCATAACTCAAGATATATATTTCCGAACGAGGCATATAGTATATCGATTCTTGTAAAAAAATTGCAAGGAACCCAAATATTAAATTTTCATGCATCATAGACCCCTTCTCTACCTCGGCCAAATGGAATTTTCACTTGAATTAAATGCTATGTGAAGGCATTATTCTTGCCTTGCTTTAAATGCCCCACTTAATTTTTGCCAAAATGCTCCCCTCTTCTCGGATAGGATCACGAAGTGGTGATGTGAGATACGACAAGTTCCCCGGCAGTTTTTCACAGGCGAGCCCTCCCTCTTCATCTATTTTATAGTTTTTCTCTCGCTCTTATTGCTATCCTTATGTTGTGATTCTCTATCGAGACACGCGTCATATTCCACTTATTTCCCTAATGAGCAGTGTTTCCCTTCCATTACCTATCGCTCGTTGTTTGTTGTGTGGCAACCCTTGCGAGTCATAGCGCGTGTTTAGAGTTCTGTTGTTTATCTCGATATCTGATCAGGATATGTTGGGAGGTTGTTACATGTCTCATCTATGGATAATGTTGGTGAAGTTAATCATGATAATTGTTGCAACTAAAATTGAGGTGGTATAATAATTAATGCAGACGCATTGGTGGACGACACCTTTGTCAATCACTTGTGTCCCCTAGAACCCGAGTTCTTGTTATCTGTTCCGAGAATGAGAGCTCTACCCGTACGTGGGAGAATGAGACCCCCTTCACCCACTACCTTTCTTCGAGTCTGTTTATTGGGAGGCACAACCTTGATTTTATTTGCCCATATGCATGATATGCACGATTTACTTCCTGTTGCATTCGGGTGTTTATATTCTTTATTGTACTGCATCTCGTGGAACGATTAGCGAACGCAAGTTGTTCACACTTAGCTTAGCCGTTGGCACAAACCTCTGGGTCCGTTTTGGAGCCCTAGCCGGACTCCATCACGGGTATCTTAGTGGGGCGGCTCTCCTTAAACTTGCTTGCAACATTGGGAAAGGTCTTGTTGTGAGACTCCGTCCTTATAAAGCAGGGCCGAGCATGCGTATCGTTACATTTGGACAACCTCTACATGGTGTACATCTTATCGATAAGCCGTGTTCGCGGTTATGAACGAATCAGAGAACATAATGACTTGATCATAGAACAACTTACACCTTTATATTGTTACTAATAATTTGCTAATAACTTACGTAGTAATATAACATTACTACAACCAATATCTAATAAAACTTGTCAACCGTGGAGTGCCTTTACATTGCTTCTTCGCTATGAGTGAAGGGGATATGTGTATTTGGCTAGGTTATGTTTGTGTAGTATCTAGTTGTTACCTTTATGCGTTCTCTTAACTTCTCTGAGTAGACGAATGTTGTAGCGTGTCTCTATTAGTTTGTACTGCAAGTTTTGCCGCCGCTAATAAGTCCACCATATAGCCCAGCGAGCACAGCTTAGTTCTAGTCTCGCTGAGTACGTGGCTTGGTACTCACTCTCTGCTTTCTCCCTCTTTTGTCTTCTCTCCCCACCCCCCTTTGTCGGCAACTGTTGGTCCGATTTTTGACATGTATGAGATCGACGACGTTAGCAAGGTTACTCTTCTGGCTTGGCCTGGGCAGGGTTATGGACACCATTGATTATCTTCAGGACTCTTAGTCCAATTTGTACTCTTGTCCATACTCCGATGACTTATCTCCTTTATTTGTGATTTGGATCTTTGTATTGTATATTTATATTCTTGACTTGTCAGAGTCGTTGTTGTAATATATGTTTCTTATGGGCTCAATTGTAAAACTATTGTAATGTAACTCCATGTGCATCGCCAAGTCGATACTGTGCAGATTTTGGCAGGATCGCTGGAATCCGTATGGTACCGGTATTTGGGACGTCACACGTGCCACTGACTGTCACACAAGAAGATGCCTAAAATTCGCTTCCCGCATGATGACGCTCATTTCATCACCGCCACCGTTGTCAACTGCAAGCTCACAAAAATCCTTGTGGACGGTGGGAGCTCTAGACATCATGTACCTCTAGACTCTCAAAAGCTTAATGGATCGACAAGCGGGCTACAAGAGCAGCTCTTTTGATCCGTCTCTTTACCCATTTACCGGTTTCATGCCCAGAAAATCCATCAGGCTGCTGGGACAAATTGAGCTCCTCATGACCTACGGTGATGCAGAAAATCACCGCATGGAGCTTGTGCGCTTCGACGTGGTTGACTTGGAGTCATGCTTTAATGCCATAATGGGAAGAAACACTCTCAACTGCTTTTGTGTGATCGTGCACCATAACTTCCTTTTTTCTCAAGATTCCCTGCCCACGCGGGCCGATCATCATCCGAGGCACACAAGTATCGGGCCGCACCGTGCTTCACCTCCACGAGACAAAGTTTGGCCTGATGGAAAAACCGCGAAGAGCATCAACATCCTCTCAAACATTGAGGAACCACCTGTGGATCCACCAGGATGATACATTCCAAAACCTCACCCTGAAGGGAAGATAAAAGAACTGTATCTTTTCGGCGATGGAGGCCCTTGCTAGATGAAAATCGGTGTGAACCTTCCCAAGGAACTCCAAATTGGCCTCGTCGCTTTGCTCCAAGAAATTTTTGACATCTTAACCTAGACCACCGCTGTCATGAGCGGCATCCCGTGATAAATCATGGAGCATCGCCTGGCCGTAAACTAGACCATGCCCTTGTGAAGTGAAAACTCCAGAAATTATCCACTGAAAGGAGTGATGCTATCAAGAAGTAAGTGGAGAAACTCACCAAGGCTGGTCTCGTCCAAGAAGTATGACACCCTAAATGGCTCGCCAACCCGATATTGGTAAAGAAGGTGAACGGGAAGTGGCACATGTGCGTTGACTTTACCAACCTCAACAAGGCATGTCCCAAAGACGACTATCCACTACCCCACAACGACCAACTAGCCAACTCAACCACGTGGTGCAAAAGGTTGAGCTTCCTGGATTCCTACTCTAGGCATCATCAAGTCCACATGTACCGACTCTCGTGAATTCGGTTGCCCTACGTCGTGTCACACCATGCCGCGCCTCCACATGCCTCACCGCGTCTCGACATGCCTCGACGTCCCGCGGTGCGTCGCTCCCCACCGCATCTCAATGCGCTTCGACATCTCGTGCCGCATCACGCCACGGCACACCTTGACATGCCCCGCCGCATCGTACCCCGCCATGTGTAGGGATGCCTCGATGCCCCATGCCGCATCGCGCCACACCGCATCTCGACATGCCTCGACGCGTGTAACATCCCAAATTTTCAAACAAAGAAGAAAATGAATTTCCTTTTTCCAAAAATGAGAACCAACAAAAACTTTTATTAAATCAATGACTATGAATAGTGCTCATATCTAATCCTTGTGTTATTGCCATAATGATTGTTGGTATGCTTATCAAATGTTCCAAAACCCTAAACCTCACCCTTCTTTTTACCCTCCAAGATAAAAACAAAATAAAAAGAAAGTAAATTAAAAAGAAAAGGCCTAGGTAAGCCTATGGCTACTCTTGCAAATAATAAACTATGCCATGTTCTATCTTGTTTAGATGGTTTGAAAAACATCAACAAACCCAACCTATCACTTACCAACTAAATCCAATGTGAAACAAAAAGAAAATAAAAATATGCATAGAGGCATATGTGGCACATAGCCATAATGACAAATCTTGACCTATGCCCTCTTACCTTACCCAAATGGTTTGAAACCTTTACCAAACTCAATCTAACACTCAATAAACACTAAACCATGCCTTAGTGAAGCAAAGAAAAAGAAAATAAGAAAATAAGAAAAAATGCAATTCATCACATACATGTGCTTATGGCCATTTTGCAAAACTTTGACCTAGGCCAATTTAGCTTGTGCCATTAGTTGAAGAATGTTAATAAACACTAAATAACACTTATTGATACAAAGAAACTCAAAACAAATCAAATTTGAAATCAAATTATGCTCACATAAGATAATGGTCAAATCTGCCCATTTTAACATGACACCCACTTTGAGCCCCTGTATTGGGAGATTTTCAAACTAAACAATGTCAACTCTTTGCACCTCATCCAAGACCACATCAAGGTGAACAACTTTGCTCAAACACACCCCTGCAAATTCTTGCTAGAATTCAAATGGTGATCAAGCAAAGTAGCAACAATGAAACAAAAACAAGATCATACCCAATTTGGAATTTTGCAAATCAACTCAACTTTGCACACCACCACCACCATTGTGTGCCAAATATTATATGAATCAACTCCACCAAAAAGATTTGCAAAATTCAAAAATAAAGTTCTTTCGGCCATTTTGTCAAACACCTTGTGGGCATAATATAGATATGAGCCCATGCTGGATTTGAAAGGTGGACCAAGTCCACCCTGACCTCCACTGCCTCCCTCTGCACCCCACTAGCCTCTCCATGCCCCTGCATCATTGTACCTTGGTCACCACGACCAAGACATGACCATGCCGGCCCTCATGCTCACCACCATGCCCAAACCTACCCTGGTCCTCTCCAGCCCACCTCACCTTGTCCTGGACATTCCCCTTTCTCTACTGATCATGCTAGACATAGCCCTGAGCCAAGGAGACAACGACAAGCGTGAGAACTCGACGTGCTCTGACGCGCCCAGACACGCCATGCCACGCCAGAGCGCGCACGGCGAGTGCCACAGACACGCACGGACACGACGTCGCCCGGCCAACTCCGTTGACCCCTTGCTCTCTCCTCGCGCCAGTAGACTCCCCGTGACCTCAGCAACCGCGTGGACATGCCCATTGGCTCACGCTCGACCTGTCGCCGTCGCCATGGCCGACGCCATCCGCCACGGGCACGAGGACGCGAGGACGATGACGAGCGCTACGGACCACCGTTTTCAGCGCGCTGACGCTCGACGTGACCGCCAGGACGTCGCCTACTCGCATGCGTCATCGCCAGGACCGCTCCGCCACTGTATCACCGTAGACGCCGATGACCTCACTCCCGCGCCTCGGCCACCTCTCGACCCTATAAAAGGAGGCCACCCCGAGAGGGATTTCTCACACCAAACGACTCCCCTCCTCTCTCTGATCATCCTCGACCCCTCTCCACTCCACATTGTCGCCGGTAGACCTCCAATCGCCAGCTGGAGTCCGCGGCAGTGCTGCAGAAGAAGCCGTCGATTTCCGCCACCGTTGGAGTCGCTGTCGGTACCAGCTGCCTCGTCGTCGTCCGCAACGTCGCCTCGCGTTAACGCCGCCGTTCGCCGACCGCCGGTGAGCTCACCCACCCCCTAGCCTCGCCGCGCCAGAGAGCCCCTCTCGCCGGAGACGATGATGCACCAGCGCCGCTCGATCGTCCTCTAATCCTACGGTCCAAATCAAAACATACCGGTTCGGTGTTTATGTATCGCTGACAGGTGGAGCCCACCTCGTCAGACGGCCTGCTCGCGCTGGATGCGCAGTTGGGCCAGCCCAACTCCCTCTCCCTCGTTCTGGCCCGTTATTTTCCCGCGCTGGCCCATCTGTTTGAATTGGAATTAAATCAATTCAATAAAATGCATACTGGTGTCAAATTCAAATTTAAATAACTCCAAATCCACTGAACCAAATTTGACCAATTTTATATTGTTCGAAAGCTTGTGAAAAGCTCTATCCAACCACACTGGATTCAAATCAATATCTGTTGTAGAATTTGAATTGTAAAAATAACAAGACAGAGAGTTTTCAGAATTCAAATAAATTTATAAAATCAACCCTATTGAATTTTAAGATGAATCCAATTGCTATAATTCACATTTCCAATTCTCTAATTGATTATGCAAAAATATGATATAGTTGTTTTATATGATCATGGGCTAGAGCAAAATAATGGCTATGTAGTCATTTCTAGCCTATTTAAATCATTTTCAAATTTAAGGTTTTAAATCTATGAGGTGTAGCACCTCATTTAAATTATCTTCCCAAGTAGTATGAAGTAATATGATGACCTTTAGTGCATGGTCTCATACTTACTTGCTTGAGGATCTTAAATCAAATAGTTATTTAAAGGGCATGAGATAATGAATCTCATTTAAACCATTTTCCCCAAATAGTAAATATGAAGTGTTGACCTTGGTCAACATGATCTCATACTTAGTATTTGAGGAAATTAAATCTTAACAAGGTTCAATGAGAGGAAATTATTTCTCCAAACTAAATAGAAACCCTAATCCATATTTCAATGAGAGGAAATTATTTTCCTAAACACTAAGTGAGAAAACCCTAGCATATTTTGGGGATCAATGTTAAGTGATGATGCTAGATCATCTTGAGTGAGCCATTAAGGCTAACTAGTCTACTCAAGTATTGATTGGTGTTGTTACCTCGTATCCGTTTTTAGACGCTAGTACCGAAGAATACCAGGAGGAGGAGGTTTACTTCCAGGAAGAAGAAGGAGAGAACTTTGACCAGTACACCAACCAAGGCAAGCTATATTATTGCAAGCTATACTCTTGCAAGTTACCCACATGCCAGCTCTACTTGAGCAAGGCGCCAATACTACACTACTTTGTGTTTTACCTTCCCAGTCCCAGTTTTTATCTTACAAATCTTTTATTTTAATTATTAAGGTTTACTTTTATAGTTAACTTTGGTCTAAGTATAGAGTATTGCAAGAGCATCAAAATTAGCCTAGAGAGCTACAAGTAGTTAGCACCCCTCATGATTAGTTGCTAGTGCTAGAACTAAAATTGACCTACTCTAGATGGGAAACATGTGAATCAAATGACTTTGAAAACCTTGGAATGATGAGTCATTCTATTGAGAGATTTTGAAGGTGAAGATGACTTGTGAATGACATGGTGAATTTTACCAAAAACTGATGGTTGGGTTCGGATGCGATACCATTCCAATTTCAAGTACCCCCACAATACCTGAATCTGGGTAAGGCTTAACTGGAAACTTATGTATTTTAGTATGGGTTCCCTCTGAACAAGCGTCATAGGGGTTATGCCGAGGCTGCCTCCATTGAAAGTGAAATGACGTGAAATGAGGTGAATGTCCTATCCAAGCCCTGTGCAGTTCCCAGGCTGACGGTTTGTCTTCACTGGGAGGCCAAGCTCATGGGGAGAGGTGCCTATACTAGGGTATGTAAATGAAAGGTTATGATTGGTAGTTCGCGCACTGAGTGCGATAAATCAGGGCCAGTTACCCCTGATGGACTATTGCAATTATTGTGGCACAAGTGTACAACCTCTGCAGAGTGTAAACCTATTCTTATAGCCGCGTCCGCGGTCATGGACAGTTGGAAAGGCCATACTGTTCCGTCATCAGAACTTTTCCAAAAATATGAATGGTGACTTGTGACTTGAGTTTGAAAGGTGAATTTGACTTTGAATCACAACAGAGTTGTGGGAATGACACTAATGTTCCCACTTGAGTTAGTTAGACAATCAAAGAGTCTTTTATTACTAAAGTGCTTATGAGATAAAACTGGCTTTATGCAAATGAACCTAGAGCTTAGCACCCCCTTACCATAGTTGATAGTACTTACATTAGTATTAGTTTGCGAGTACTTTAAAGTACTCATGGCTTTGTCCCTGGCTATTCAAATGGCCAGACTTTGAAGATGAGCCCCAGTACCAAGATGAAGGACAGCAGGACGTCTACGACAACTAGGACTACTCCTGACATCAACAGTTGCCTGTGGAACAAATGGACCGCAACCGCTACTTCGCTTCCACTATGTGTTTTGTAATAGGATCTCTAGATCCACTATGTTGTATCAAGACTGGATCATGTGATCCTTTGTTGTAAGATGATTATGTTATGTAATGAATGATGTTTTTGAAGGAGATATGCCCTAGAGGCAATAATAAAGTGGTTATTATTTATATCTTTATGTTTATGATAAATGTTTATATATCATGCTAGAATTGTATTAACCGAAACATTAGTACATGTGTGATATGTAGACAAACAAGAAGTCCCTAGTATGCCTCTTAAACTAGCTTGTTGATTAATGGATGATTAGTTTCATAATCATGAACATTGGATGTTATTAATAACAAGGTTATGTCATTGTGTGAATGATGTAATGGACACACCCAATTAAGCGTAGCATAAGATCTCGTCATTAAGTTATTTGCTATAAGCTTTCGATACATAGTTACCTAGTCCTTATGACCATGAAATCATGTAAATCACTTATACCGGAAAGGTACTTTGATTACACCAAACACCACTGCGTAAATGGGTGGCTATAAAGGTGGGATTAAGTATCCGGAAAGTATGAGTTGAGGCATATGGATCAACGAGTGGGATTTGTCCATCCCGATGACGGATAGATATACTCGGGCCCTCTCGGTGGAATGTCGTCTAATGTCTTGCAAGCATATGAATGAGTTCATAAGAGACCACATACCACGGTACGAGTAAAGAGTACTTGTCGGGAGACGAGGTTGAACAAGGTATAGAGTGATACCGAAGATCAAACCTCGGACAAGTAAAATATCGCGAGACAAAGGGAATTGGTAATATATGTGTATGGTTCATTCGATCACTAAAGTCATCGTTGAATATGTGGGAGCCATTATGGATCTCCGGATCCCGCTATTGGTTATTGGTCGGAGTGAGTACTCAACCATGTCCGCATAGTTCTCGAACCGTAGGGTGACACACTTAAAGTTGGATGTTGAAATGGTAGTTCTTGAATTATGGAATGAAGTTCGAATATTTGTTCGGAGTCCCGGATGAGATCCCGGACATCACGAGGAGTTCCGAATGGTCCGGAGAATAAGATTCATATATAGGATGTCATTTTATGTGAAATAAAATGTCGCGGAAGGTTCTATGGAAGGTTCTAGAAGGTTCTAGAAAAGTCCGGAAGAAACCACCAAGGAAGGTGGAGTCCACAAGGGACTCCACCTCCATGGCCGGCCAGCCCTAGTGGGGGTGGAGTCCCAAGTGGACTCCACCATAGGGGGCCGGCCACCCCCACATGGGAGGTGGGAATCCCACCTTTGGGTGGGAGTCCTAGTTGGGCTAGGTTTGCCCCCTCCTATGGAAGGTTTTGGTTTCGGGTCTTATTCGAAGACTTGGACACCAACACTTGGGATCCACCTATATAATGAGGGGCCAAGGGAGGGGGCCGGCCACCCCAAGACCATAGCCCGGCCGCCCCCTTGAGTGGCCGGCCACCCCCTCCCAAACCCTAGCTTTGCTCCTCCACTTCATATTGTCCGGTTTGCTTAGCGAAGCTCCGCCGGACTTCTACACCGCCACCGACACCACGCCGTCGTCGCTGTCGGATTCAAGAGGAGCTACTACTTCCGCTGCCCGCTGGAACGGGGAGGTGGACGTCGTCTTCATCAACAACCGAACGTGTGACCGAGTACGGAGGTGCTGCCCGTTCGTGGCGCCGGAACCGATCGTGATCAAGATCTTCTACGCGCTTTTGCAAGCGGCAAGTGATCGTCTACCGCAGCAACAAGAGCCTCATCTTGTAGGCTTTGGAATCTCTTCAAGGGTGAGACTCGATACCCCCTCGTTGCTACCGTCTTCTAGATTGCATCTTGGCTTGGATTGCGTGTTCGCGGTAGGAAAATTTTTGTTTTCTATGCAACGTTATCCTACAGGTGGTATCGAGCCGTGTCTATGCATAGATGGTTGCACGAGTAGAACACAATGGTTTGTGGGCGTTGATGCTCTTGTTATCTTTAGTTTGAGTACTTTGCATCTTTATGGCATAGTGGGATGAAGCGGCTCGGACTAACTTTACATGACCGCGTTCATGAGACTTGTTCCTCGTTCGACATGCAACTTGTATTGCATAAGAGGCTTTGCGGGTGTCTCGTCTCTCCTACTATAGTAAAGATTCAATTTACTCTTCTATTGAAAACATTAGTATCAACGTTGTGGTTCATGTTCGTAGGTAGATTAGATCTCTCTGAAAACCCTAAACCACGTAAAATATGCAAACCAAATTAGAGACGTCTAACTTGTTTTTGCAGGGTTTGGTGATGTGATATGGCCATGATATGATGATGAATATGTATGAGATGATCATTATTGTATTGTGGCAACCGGCAGGAGCCTTATGGTTGTCTTTAAATTTCATGTTGAGTAGTATTTCAAAGTAGTTGTAATAGTTGCTACATGAAGGACAAACATGAAGACGGTGCCATTGACCTTGGTGCTACGCCGACGATGATGGAGATCATGCCCGAAGATGATGGAGATCATATCCGTGCTTTGGAGATGAAGATCAAAGGCACAAGAACAAAAGGGCCATATCATATCACATATGAACTGCATGTGATGTTAATCCTTTTTATGCATCTTATTTTGCTTAGATCGCGACGGTAGCATTATAAGATGATCCCTCACTAAAATCTCAAGATAATAAAGTGTTCATCCTTAGTAGCACCGTTATTAAGTCTTATCGTTTCGAAGCATCTCGTGATGATCGGGTGTGATAGATTCGATAAGTACATACAACGGGTGCAAGACAGTTTTGCACATGCGGATACTAAGGTGGCCTTGACGAGCCTAGCATGTACAGACATGGTCTCGGAACACGTGATACCGAAAGGTAGAGCATGAATCATATGGTTGATATGATGAACACTATGAGTGTTCGCCATTGAAATCACACCTTTTCTCGTGATGATCGGGTTTAGGTGCGGTGGATTTGGTTCGTGTGATCACTAAGACAATGCGAGGGATATTGTTTTGAGTGGGAGTTCACCTAGGGTTTTAATTATGTTGAATTAAAATTTGAACTCAATTTGTCATAAACTTAGTCTAAACTATTGCAAATATATGTTGTAGAGATGGCGTCCTCAATCAATTTTAATCAGTTCCTAGAGAAAGAGAAACTTAAGAGCAACGGTAGCAACTTCACCGATTGGTTCCGTCATGTGAGGATCTTCCTCTCTCGGCGGAAATCTGCAATTTGTGCTTGATGCACCGCTAGGTGACCCTCCTGCGAGAAGATGAATCCGATGAAGTAAAAGCTGTTTACGCAACTCGGAAAACTCGGTACTCTCAAGTTCAGTGTGCCATCCTGTGCAGTCTGGAATCCGATCTTCAAAAACGTTTTGAGCACCATGATCCTCATGAGTTGATGAATGAGCTGAAAGCTATATTCGAGACTCATGCGGCGATGGAATGCTATGAAGCATCGAAACATTTCTTCGAGCTGTATGATGGAAGAAGGCAGCTCCGTTAGTGAGCACATGCTCGCCATGACCGGGCATGCGAAGAAACTCAGTGACTTGGGAATAGTGATTCCTAACGGACTGGGGATTAATCGTGTCCTTCAATCACTGCCACCAAGTTACAAGAACTTTGTGATGAACTACAATATGCGGAACATGAACAAGGAGTTACTCGAACTCTTTGGCATGCTAAAAGCTGCTGAGATTGAGATCAAGAAAGAGCACCAAGTGTTGATGGTCAACAAGACCACCAGTTTCAAGAAACAGGGCAAGTCTAAGGGAAAATTCAAGAAGGGTGGCAAGAAAGCTGCCACGCCTCCTATGAAACCTAAGAACGGCCCTAAGCCTGATGTTGAGTGCTATTACTGCAAGGAGAAGGGACACTGGAAGCGTAATTGCTCCAAGTATCTGGCTGATCTGAAGAGCGGCCTTGTCAAGAAGAAGAAAGAAGGTATATCTGATATACATGTTATAGATGTTTATCTCACTAGTTCTCGTTCTAGTACCCGGGTATTTGATACTGGTTCGGTTGCTCATATTTGTAACTCGAAACAGGAACTAAAGAATAAACGACAACTGCTGAAAGATGAAGTGACGATGCGCGTTGGAAACGGATCCAAGGTCAATGTGATCGCGAGTCGGGACACTTCCTCTACATCTACCTTCGGGATTAGTTTTAAGCCTAAATAATTGTTATTATGTACCTGCGTTGAGCATGAACATTATATCTGGATCTTGTTTAATGCAAGACGGTTATTCATTCAAGTCTGAGAATAATGGTTGTTCTATTTTTATGAATAATATCTTTTATGGTCGAGCACCACAAAAGAATGGCTTATTTCTGTTAGATCTCGATAGTAGTGATACACATATACATAACATTGATGCTAAGCGAATTAAACTAAATGATAATTCTACTTATATGTGGCACTGTCGTCTTGGTCATATTGGAGTGAAACGCATGAAGAAACTCCATACTCGATGGATTACTTGAATCACTTGACTTTGAGTCACTTGATAGATGCGAAGCATGTCTAATGGGAAAAATGACAAAGACTCCATTCTCTGGTATGATGGAGCGAGCTACTGACTTATTGGAAATCATACATACCGATGTATGTGGACCAATGAGCGTAGCATCGCGCGGTGGTTATCATTATGTTCTAACCTTCACAGATGATCTGAGTAGATATGGGTATATCTATTTCATGAAACATAAATCCGAAACTTTCGAGAAGTTTAAGGAATTTCAAAGTGAAGTAGAAAATCAACGTAACAAGAAGATCAAATTTCTACGATCTGATCGTGGAGGTGAATATCCGAGTTATGAGTTTGGCATGCATTTAAAGAAATGCGGAATACTTTCACAATTGACACCGCCGGGAACACCTCAACGAAACGGTGTGTCCGAACGTCGTAATCGAACTCTCTTAGATATGGTTCGTAGTATGATGTCTCTTACTGATTTGCCGTTATCATTTTGGAGTTATGCATTAGAGACAGCCGCATTCACTTTAAATAGAGCACCATCAAAATCCGTAGAAACGACACCGTATGAATTATGGTTTAATAAGAAACCTAAGGCTGTCGTTCCTGAAAGTTTGGGGTTGCGAAGCCTATGTAAAGAAGTTACAACCGGACAAGCTAGAACCCAAAGCGGAGAAATGCGTCTTCATAGGTTATCCTAAGGAAACTATAGGATACACTTTCTATCACGGATCCGAAGGCAAAATCTTTGTTGCTAAGAACGGAACCTTTCTTGAGAAAGAATTTCTCACTAAAGAAGTGACTGGAAGAAAAGTAGAACTCGATGAGATTGATGAATCTATACTCGTTGATCGAGTAGCGCAGTACCGGAAGTTGTACCTGTACCGCCTACACCGGCAACGAGAGGAAGCTAATGATAATGATCATGAAACTTCGAACGAGGAAACTACCGAACCTCGCGGATCGACAAGGGAACGTGCCACTCCTGATTGGTATGATCCTTGTCTAAATGTCATGATTGTGGATAACAATGATGAGGACCCTGCGACGTATGAAGAAGCGATGATGAGCCCAGATTCCAACAAATGGCAAGAAGCCATGAAATCCGAAATGGGATCCATGTATGATAACAAAGTATGGACTTTGGTAGACTTACCTGATAGCCGAAAGGCTGTCGAAAATAAATGGATCTTCAAGAGAAACAGATGCTGATGGTAATATTACTGTCTATAAAGCTCGACTTGTCGCAAAGGGTTTCCGACAAATTCAAGGAGTTGACTACGATGAGACTTTCTCACCTGTAGCGAAGCTGAAATCTGTGAGGATTTTGTTAGCAATAGCTGCATTTTTCGATTATGAGATTTGGCAGATGGATGTCAAAACGGCGTTCCTTAATGGAGACATTGAGGAAGAGTTGTATATGGTACAACCCAAAGGTTTTGTCGATCCTAAAAATGCTGACAAAGTATGCAAACTTCAGCGTTCAATCTATGGACTGAAGCAAGCATCGAGAAGTTGGAACCGACGCTTTGATAAGGTGATCAAAGACTTCGGGTTTATACAGTGTCACGGAGAGGCCTGTATTTACAAGAAAGTGAGTGGGAGCTCGGTAGCATTCCTGATATTATATGTAGATGACATATTATTGATCGGGAATGATATAGAACTATTAAGCAGTGTTAAGGGTTATTTGAATAATAGTTTTTCAATGAAAGACCTTGGTGAAGCATCGTATATATTAGGCATCAAGATTTATAGAGATAGATCAAGACGTCTAATAGGGCTATCACAGAGTACATATCTGGACAAGATTCTAAAGAAGTTTAGAATGGACGAAAGTAAGAAAGGGTTCTTACCTATGTTACCGGGCAAGGTATTGAGTAAAACTCAAGGACCGGCTACGGCGAAGAAAGAGAAAGGATGTGTAACATCCCCTATGCCTCGGCAGATAGGATCTATCATGTATGCCATGCTATGTACTAGACCGGATATAGCACATGCTGTTAGTTTGACTAGCGAGATATCAAAGTGATCCGGGAATGGAACACTTGGACAGCGGTCAAGAATATCCCGAAGTACTTGAAAAGAACTAAGGATATGTTTCTTTGTTATGGAGGTGACCAAGAGCTCGTTGTAAACGGTTACACCGATGCAAGTTGGAACACCGATCCTGATGACTCTAAGTCACAATCTGGGTACGTGTTTATATTGAATGGTGCTGCAGGATAGGCTGGGCAAGCTCGAAGCGGTGCACGGTGGCGAAGTCTTCAACGGAATCGAGTACATAGCGGCTTCGGAGGCTTCATCGAAGCGGTATGGATGAAGAGGTTCATTGTAGAGCTCGGTGTGGTTCCAAGTGCATTGGACCCATTAATCATTTCTTGTGATAACATGGGTGCCATCGCCAATGCACAAGAGCCAAGGTCACACAAGAGGCTGAAGCATATCAAGCTGCGTTACCACTCGATTCGCGAGTACATCGAAGATGGAGAAGTAAAGATTTGCAAAGTACACACTGATCTGAATATAGCAGATCCGTTGACTAAAGCTCTCCCTAGGGCAAAGCATGACCAACACCAGAATGCCATGGGTGTTAGGTATATTACAATGTAATCTAGATTATTGACTCTAGTGCAAGTGGGAGACTGAAGGAGATATGCCCTAGAGGCAATAATAAAGTGGTTATTATTTATATCTTTATGTTTATGATAAATGTTTATATATCATGCTAGAATTGTATTAACCGAAACATTAGTACATGTGTGATATGTAGACAAACAAGAAGTCCCTAGTATGCCTCTTAAACTAGCTTGTTGATTAATGGATGATTAGTTTCATAATCATGAACATTGGATGTTATTAATAACAAGGTTATGTCATTGTGTGAATGATGTAATGGACACACCCAATTAAGCGTAGCATAAGATCTCGTCATTAAGTTATTTGCTATAAGCTTTCGATACATAGTTACCTAGTCCTTATGACCATGAAATCATGTAAATCACTTATACCGGAAAGGTACTTTGATTACACCAAACACCACTCGCGTAAATGGGTGGCTATAAAGGTGGGATTAAGTATCCGGAAAGTATGAGTTGAGGCATATGGATCAACGGTGGGATTTGTCCATCCCGATGACGGATAGATATACTCTGGGCCCTCTCGGTGGAATGTCGTCTAATGTCTTGCAAGCATATGAATGAGTTCATAAGAGACCACATACCACGGTACGAGTAAAGAGTACTTGTCTGGAGACGAGGTTGAACAAGGTATAGAGTGATACCGAAGATCAAACCTCGGACAAGTAAAATATCGCGAGACAAAGGGAATTGGTAATATATGTGTATGGTTCATTCGATCACTAAAGTCATCGTTGAATATGTGGGAGCCATTATGGATCTCCGGATCCCGCTATTGGTTATTGGTCGGAGTGAGTACTCAACCATGTCCGCATAGTTCTCGAACCGTAGGGTGACACACTTAAAGTTGGATGTTGAAATGGTAGTTCTTGAATTATGGAATGAAGTTCGAATATTTGTTCGGAGTCCCGGATGAGATCCCGGACATCACGAGGAGTTCCGGAATGGTCCGGAGAATAAGATTCATATATAGGATGTCATTTTATGTGAAATAAAATGTCGCGGAAGGTTCTATGGAAGGTTCTAGAAGGTTCTAGAAAAGTCCGGAAGAAACCACCAAGGAAGGTGGAGTCCACAAGGGACTCCACCTCCATGGCCGGCCAGCCCTAGTGGGGGTGGAGTCCCAAGTGGACTCCACCATAGGGGGCCGGCCACCCCCACATGGGAGGTGGGAATCCCACCTTTGGGTGGGAGTCCTAGTTGGGCTAGGTTTGCCCCCTCCTATGGAAGGTTTTGGTTTCGGGTCTTATTCGAAGACTTGGACACCAACACTTGGGATCCACCTATATAATGAGGGGCCAAGGGAGGGGGCCGGCCACCCCAAGACCATAGCCTGGCCGCCCCCCTTGAGTGGCCGGCCACCCCCTCCCAAACCCTAGCTTTGCTCCTCCACTTCATATTGTCCGGTTTGCTTAGCGAAGCTCCGCCGGACTTCTACACCGCCACCGACACCACGCCGTCGTGCTGTCGGATTCAAGAGGAGCTACTACTTCCGCTGCCCGCTGGAACGGGGAGGTGGACGTCGTCTTCATCAACAACCGAACGTGTGACCGAGTACGGAGGTGCTGCCCGTTCGTGGCGCCGGAACCGATCGTGATCAAGATCTTCTACGCGCTTTTGCAAGCGGCAAGTGATCGTCTACCGCAGCAACAAGAGCCTCATCTTGTAGGCTTTGGAATCTCTTCAAGGGTGAGACTCGATACCCCCTCGTTGCTACCGTCTTCTAGATTGCATCTTGGCTTGGATTGCGTGTTCGCGGTAGGAAAATTTTTGTTTTCTATGCAACGTTATCCTACAGTTTTGTGATATCAATCTATTATGTCTGGCAAAAATAATATTCCTGGGATTGCGATGTACGGCATAATAGGCATCTGGACTTAAAAATTAGGGTGTTGACAACGCCTCACCCCTCGCCGCATCATGCCACGCCACGCCTCGATACACCTCGACATCCCAGGCCGTATCGCTCGACGCCTCGCATCGATAGGCCTCACCGTAGCGCCCCACGCCGCTCCTCGACACACCACGTTTCCTCGCGCCGTGTCGCACCACGCTGCACCTCTACATGCCTCGACGCGTCGTGCCGCATCACAGGACACCTTGTCTCAATAGGATTCACCACGTCACCCCGCACCGTGTTGTGCCACGCTGTGACTCGACACGCCTCGATGCCCCAAGCCACATCGCGTCATGCGTCGTTTCGACAGGCCTCGCCGCGTCACCCCGCACCTCATCGTGTTATGCCACACCTCGACGCCTCGCGCCTGACCTCGACACGCCTCGATGCCACGCGCCGCATTATACCTCGCCGTGCCTTGGCATGCCTCAGCGCCCCATGCCTCGTCTCACCACGGTGTGCCTTGACATGCCACGACCCCCCTCACCATCCCTCGACTCACCTCGATACCCTGCGTTGTGCCACACCCTGCTGTTCCTTGACACGCCTCTTCGCATGCACACCACAACATGCCTCGACGCCCTGCGTCATGCTGCGACATCCTGTGCCGTGACGCGCCCCAACGTCGGGTAGCAGCATGCCATGGCATGTCGAGTCATGGCCCGAGCGGTGGAGTTGTAATTAATACAGAGGGCAAAGATGTACTTTCACCTTGTTTTTTTTGTTTATCCCTAGATACCTTGGAATATTCCCAGGTGTAGGAAGGAAATGACTGAATCACCCTCATCCACATTAAGGGGCCTAGGGGCAAAGATGTAATCCTCCACTTCAGAAAACTTCGAATTTACTTAAAATAGTTGTTCGTTATTGTAATGATGTGACTATTTTTTGATGACAGGGAACGCTTTCCGCAGTTTGACCATGATAGCTCTACTACGACCATATCAGTGGCAGGTTTGTTCCTCTGTAGTGCTTAGATCTGAACCTCATAGCTAGGCAATGTTCGCAGTTAAGACTGCTGATACCTGCAACATCAAATACAGGTTATGCGAAATGACATACTGATTTTTTTTTTGGATGCACCTGTTCCGTACATTTGTGAGTTCCCAAGATTTGAAATTCTTTTGTTTAGGATAAATTAGAGAGGACAATGCAGAAATTGTAGTGATCTATTTTTAGCCTGCGTACTTAGAATGGAATCAGGCCATGTCCCTTTAAATAGGCAATGAAATTGGACTAAGGTCCCTGCCTATCTGAAGTGACGGGATCCAGTTCATGTCTATCCACTATCCATGCATGACTCTCTGGAGATAAATCAACTCATTGTGGATGTAGATTAAGTCTGCTCCATTCCCGCAAATTCCGCAACTATGAGAATTCCTTTCTGCCTTGCGCCTACATTATTCAAGACTTGTCGGAGAAAAGTTATCTTGCACAAAATGCCCTATTTATGAATGTAGTCTCAGTTTTGTTATAACTTCAACACCAAGATTCCTTATCTTAATTTCTCCCAGCACATAACTTGTACTGTTATGTGCTGAGTATACCATAGGAGACTTCAGCATTAGGAATTCATCCATGCATCCTGTTGCCTTCATTATTGTCACTTAAGTTACATACGTGCCGCGGCGCCAAAGGCGACTCCCATCCAGCCATTTTCTGTTATTCTAGAAAAAAAAAAGATTGGCATGGTTCCATGTAAACAAGCACAAGTTGCTACCATCGGGATCTCTCCCAATATTCTAAAGGTGAATTGATTGAGCCATGATGCTCGATAACAACAGTTTATGTTAAGCTGAATCAGATTGTGGATTCCAATTTATACTAGCATAATTTTTGTTTGAGGAAATTAGCAAGGCTATTTTAGAGATAAATTTTAGCTTACTTGAAAATCACATGGCACATAAAGCATGCAATGACTAAATTCTCATTCACTTTTTTATAATTCTTTCAGGTTTATAGTATAACATATTTATCAGATTTTGGAAATCACAATATTTATGAGATTTCTTTCCATGGTTTTAGCCTTTTAGGTTGGTATGAATGGGTTGTCATCATGGCGCTACACAGGAATAAGGGTGTGTTTGGTTCTGAGCCAAAGTTATCCCCACCAAAAGTTGGTGCACCAATGCTATATGACTGGTTTGGTGGTTTGGTTGGATGCTCAAAACTTGGATAGCCCAGCCGAGTCTGTAAGCGTGCAGTTAAATTTTTCACTGATCCCCAGGCGAACTGAGGGTGGATGACTGCTGCGCCAAAAAGTTGGTCACACCCAAGATTTTGTATGGCTCTGTGGCTTATACCAAATAGGCCCTAAGATCCAGTGACGAGGAGAGGAGGCAGAGGTATTGAGAATGGCTACTATGGTGGTGTGGTGCTGGTAGGAGCTTGTGCTTTCTAGAATATCACAGATTAATGTTTGAACCCTACTAGGCAGTGCTTTCCCATGGATGGCGCCGGTAGCGGTGGAATGGGGGAGTTCAATGCGTTCTAGAAGATGTGTAGTAGATCTCTCAAAAAAAAAATGTAGTTGCTGAAATGAGATCCGTGTGGCATCAGTTTATTCCTACCTCTCCCTGGTAAAGAATACTAAGAACTAATCATTTATTTCATCTCGACGCAATTTCACAATTTATTTTCTTGTGCCATCCAAACTCTTGTCTGCAATTTATATCTACTTCAAATGCCAATTTCTTTCATGCTCCATATGTTTGTTTGGAAGTCAGTCATTTTAATCATGTGGACTCATTTTGTTCCACCGTATTGGTTAGATGACCTGTTCGAATTTTCTTCCTGTTATAACAAATATCTTGGTGCATACCTGGTTTGATAATTTTTCAGCAAATTCCATGAGCAATAATGGTTCGGGCAAAAATATGATTCCTTTGTATGAGTTGAACAGAAGCTTGCAGCAGAAAGTGTATTGACCATCTTGGAAGTAGATTCGTACACACCCAGGAGATTAGGGAGACGTTGATCCAGGAGCTAAGTGAGTGATTGTTGATGAGCAAGTCAAGAAAGAAGAATCCTCTCTATTTTGTAGACTATTCCAGTAACACATATATTGTAATTATCCATACATGCATCTGATATTAATTTAAATACACACTATGTGAAGACTTTATCTGATTTCTCTCCAATAGTGCAATGGCAAACCATGCCCGGTTACCTGCTTCGCAGTTGTTTTATGAATGATGAAACTTAAGATTGTGCTGCCCGTTTTGTGTATGTTTTGCTGCCACTATTATGTACACTCACGAGCTTTGTTAACACATATGTCTGTTAAGGTTGACATTAGTATACATGCCACTTTATTTGTGCAACCAGTGGTGCATGTCATTGTGTTGCTTGGATAGCTGCATATGCCTGTGATTTCATACAAATGGATGCACGTATTCATTGGATAGTTGTTTGGAATCAATGTTTTTATTGTTTTGTGTTCTCAATTTTTACATGGCTTCAATAATTCCAAATTCAGTTATGTTAGTTTTATTTGTATCAAACTATTATGTTATTTAACACGTGCATTGCACGTGCCCGATTACTAGTATATAGAAGGCCACCCCCTCATTTGAAAGGGATGGAAGTTTGAGCATTTCTCTTGTTCACTTCTAGCTCCCTTCTCCCTTCCTCCTCTTTTTTTTCGATAAAGGGAATATATTAATATCAAAAGATACCAATTACACCCAGCCTCTGCAACAACGCCCCACCCTAGTGGCAGTATGGATGCACACAGCCAAAAAAGATAAAAGAAAACTAAGAAATAAAAGTCCCGCTACAGCATTCCAGACCTAGCAACATCAATACAACCACCACCGTGACAACACCTGAAATACAGACTCTCCAAAAGCGATGCCTCCAAGAAGGGAACAGTGCACCAGCACCGTCATCGCCCGACCAAAAGGTCTTAGGTTTTCACCCTGAAGATAGTCCACACTCTCAAAACAATGCCTCCAACAAGGTCATTGCCAGGCACAACCAGTTAAGGCCAGACCTTGGGTTTTCACCCTGAAAGGTAAGACTCTGAACTTCACCTGTGATGCCGCCCCCACTTGCATACCACTGCTGCGGAGCCCGGAACGCCAAGCAAGTCCCTCAGTGTCACGGAGACTCGAACCTCCTTTAGCCAATCCACCAATCCGGCATTCATGATATTTCTTCTTCTGACTTCACCATGGACCAAAAAGTCGCTTGATGTCAACACAGAATAGAGCTTCGCGTTGCTCCCTCCGGAACCAAACGGTCGGATTAAAAACATGGGTGCGCGCGACCGAATACCACTCGATCCAGCAAACTCCAGGCAAAAGAAGCACTGTTACATTCGCCAGCGGAGCTTTCCGGAACTCATCTCTCCAGCCAGATCAAGGCAAACTGGCCTCCGGAAGATCTTCATCTTCGATTGCGAGAAACCCGAGGACCGCCACCAAAACAAAGCAAGACCAGCAGCCCCCATGCCGCCAGTCCCTCCTGCCGGATCACCAGGGAAGAGGACGGTGGCGCGGATCATGCGTACCACCGCCGAACCGCCACCGGGGGCGGAGGCCGCCACCGCTCCACCCACTCCTCCATGGCTACCGACGAAGAGCATCAGGCCCCGGCCAAGTAGCCGTGCCGCCCGGCTTCCTCCACCGGCACCTCATCACCTCCCATGGAATGCCACCGCGGAAACCCTCTCCTCCCCCTCGTCGTTCGACGGAAGGGGTGCCGCCACCGCCGCCGGGGCCAGGGCTGAGGCCGGCAGCAGCGGCGGCCTGTGGGGCAGCGGTCTGAGGGGCGGCTGCGCGGGATGGGAGGGTTCCTCCGCCGCCGCCCGATAGGGGGGCGGGAGAGGAGGTAGGGTTTCTTTTCTTAAGCTCTACCAGAAAACTCAGATTTTAAGTTCTCTCGATTGATGAGGGTTCTCCCTTCCTCCTCTTGGCAGATCGGTGCCATGCGGAAGCGATTGCATGAGCTCCACGAAGGTGACGCCAAGACCATGCTGAGGTGACGGCCGAAGCACCACGTGGAAGCGACTGCCGGAGTAGCACGCGGAGGAAACATCAAGACCACATTGAGGTGACCACAAAGGTGACAACCACCATGAGTTATGGAGATGATGTGAAGGGGAGGAGGGTGATCAGACCCTAGGACACGATGGAGTTCGGGGCGTTGGAATGAAGCTTGTTTCTCCTGTATGCACATATCGTTGGCCCAAGTGTTTGAACCAGGGTGCCGTAAGTTTATTGTTCATGCTTTAGACGCCAACACATGGCAAAGGAAAATGAGGAGAAAACAAGCTTCATTACTCCCATCAGCAGTTTCTCCTACCGCCACATGTCTTTTAGCTTGCGGACTGCAGAAGCTACCTTGTGAGCCTCAAGCACCTTGTGAGCCTCATCCTCAAAAATCAACTGGGGATAAATGCCGTCATCAAGAGCCGCATCGCGGACTCACACCCTAGAGATCCTCAAGAAACTTTCGCCAGCCTCCGTAAGTACGGAGTCAAGCTCAACATGGAAAAATACGCCTTCGGGGTGCGCGAAGGAAAGCTCTTGGGCTTCCTAGCATCGCAGCGAGGAATCGAGGCTAACCCAGACAAACTTGGCGGCATCCTTGAGATGGAAGCTCCTTGCTGCCTGAAGGATGTGCAGTTCCTCGCTGAAATAGGCGGCCTTTGAAAGATTCATTACCCGCTTAGTGGAAAAGGGGCTCCATTTCTTCAAGGCCTTATGAAGCCTAAATTACTTCAAGTGGATAACCGAAGCACTAACAGCCTTTGAGGAACTCAAGACATACTTCTCAAGTCCACCGCTCCTCAAAATTCCAAAAACTGGTGAGCCTTAGCTCCTATACCTTGCGGCAATACTAACAGCCTTAAGCGCGGCATTGGTAAAGGAGGAAAATGGCGCACAACGCCCCATTTATTATACGAGCGAATCATTGGCCGGAGCCAAGGGAAGATACTCTCAAATTCAGAAAATCTATTATGCACTCCGCATGGCGTCCTAGAAACTCACCATTATTTTATGGGCCATGCCATTATTGTGCCTTCCACTTTCCCCCTAAAAGAGGTGTTTGGCAATAAAGAAGCAAATGGAAGAATCACCAAATTGGTGATGGAGCTTGCACCATTCTTCGTCACACTCATAGGAAGGACCACCATCAAATCCCAAGTCCTGGTGGATTTTGTGGCAGACTGCCAAGTCCTCCCTATGCCACCCAAGGAAGAGCCACAAAGGATCGGAACCTCTAACCTTCATTGGAATTTGCGCTTCGATGGCTCCAAGTGCCTCAATCGCGCCGGAGCTGATGTAGTGCCCACAAGTCTAGAAGGGAAAACCTTGGAGTATGGTACCCACCTCGAATTCAATGCCACCAATAACATGGCGATGGGTTTTCGCCAGCTACTCATCAAAGGAGATTCACAATTGGTGGTAAATCAAATGGACAAATCATACGAATGCCTTCATAAAAGGATGAAGAAATATATGGAGGAGGCCCACAAGATGGTGCGCAATTTTATCGACATGGAAGCATGCCGCATACCTTTAGGTGAAAACCACGAAGCCAATAGGCTCGCCAGGGTGGCTGAATCTAAAGAGCATCTCCCACCTGGCGCTTTCCTCAAGGTGATCCAAACTCCCTCCATCAAAGAATACGACACCATCGAAGAACCACCACAATAAGTCCTCATGATCTAAGAAGACAGGGTAAACCTCCCGCTCGAAGTACACTTGGCCCCGTAATCCATGGTGGCCAAAGGATTAAGGCAAGGCTTCTATTGGCCCACAATGGTCCAAGAATCCGTCACATACTCCAAAAGTGTGAGGCATGCCAGAAAATGGCGAAATCCGTGCATGCACCAGTTTCCATGCTCAAGAATATCCCAATCACATGGTCATCTACCCCATGGGGAATGTAGCTTCTCGGCCATTTCCTATCAGCTAAAGTGGGCTACCGATATGTGGTGGTGGTATTCCCCAAGTGGGTCGAAGCCGAGCCACTAACATTAATAAATTCACAAGTGGTGCAAAAATTCATCTAGAAGAACATCGTTTGTCATTTTGGCATCCCATGTGAACTAATGGTGGACAATGGGACCCAATTCGACGCTTCATCATTCAGGGAATTCTACGATTTCTTGAGAACAGCCCTTCACTTCGCCTCTGTTGCCAATGGGTGCACCCTCCAAATGCAATATGGACCGAAGAGCTCACAACCGTGCTTTGGGGGATGCGCACCATAGTTAGTCGCTCCACCTGCCACACACCATTCTCTTTGCTGTATGGTACCAAAGCCATTCTCCCCTCCATAGTCGAGCACCGCTCCATCTGCGTCGAGGCACTCCGAGAGATCACACCCCTCGCCTAGGCCAAGAATGAAGAACAGCACCAAGTCACAATGGATCTCATTGAGGAAGCCCACGACCAAGCTCTTCAGACGCATGCCACGTACGAATAGGGTACCACATGCTTCTACAATTCTAGGGGTGAAAGAGCACTGGTAGAGAACAGGCATTTTGTACCGGTTCGGGAGAGCCTATAGTGCCGGTTGGCCACCCGGGACTGCCAAAACGGGACTAAAGCCCCCACCTTTAGTCCCGGTTGGCTTACAAACCGGGACTAAAGGTCATCCACGTGGCACCGGCGGAACGCTCTGGCTGGGGACCTTTAGTCCCGGTTGGTAACACCAACCGGGACTAAAGTCCGCGATAGGGTTT
The DNA here is from genome assembly GCF_022539505.1 of Lolium rigidum. NCBI lineage: Eukaryota > Viridiplantae > Streptophyta > Magnoliopsida > Poales > Poaceae > Lolium > Lolium rigidum. The sequence goes on from NC_061511.1 coordinate 43,936,077, forward strand.
AGGGTTCTAGCCCCTGTATTTTGTGTTTTCCATTTTCATTCGATTCTTTTTCATTACATATTCTACACTAATACATATATTATGTACACGTTGATGCAGACTACTACATACTGCACACGTTGATGAATATATATAACATATATATATACAATTGGTAGCCATGGGAGCTCGATGATCATACATGTTGATGCATCTATTTTATTACATGGAGATCATTGAATTACAAGGAGTTAAATGGGTAATAATATTCTCTGTTTTCAGATATGACCTCCGTAAGCAAAAATTCCGATAATTCCTCTCGAAGTTGTCGTAGGCATGCCTGTGGTAGGACGTCCCCCCACCTGTCTTCGGTCTATAAAGAATAAGATAAAATATGAATATATGAGTTGTGTGTATAGCAAATCATCATAAAAAGAATTGTGAATATTTTTTACGTACTTGAAGTTTTTTGTAATCTAGGCGTCGCTCAATCACCATGTTGATGAACTCGAAAACGTAGTATGCACATAAGTTGGTCCCCTGTGGCTGCCACGCGCACTTTACGAGAATAGAATTCAATCAAAAAATAATCAAGCATGATAATGGTATATATATATTGAAACTAGTACTAGCTACTTACATGGAGCCTTTCATAACGCAGCTCGGGTGCCCATTGACCGGTCACCTTTGTGATGAACACTTTCCAACATCTGTGATAATGATTTTATCAGGAAATGAACGAGAGATGCCGATATAGTGCGATAATGATTGAAATTACCTGTCAAGCATGTAAATCATGCTGATGTACTCCTTAGGGTCTTTATCTAATGGGTCCATGATATATACTTTTCCAGAGTCAACTCTAATGATGAGGAGAATATAGTGGAATCTGCGCATGCATGCATAACTCATCAATATCGAGTAAGCAAAATAGAATATGTGTATAAGACAGTAGCACTCACTTGAAGTTGTAAGGAAATAATATGTACCCAAGGGTATTTTGTTTCACTAAAAAAATTAGGAAGTTGGACTCTGTGTCCTTAGGAAATTTGTCTATCATAGCAAAATTAATGACATATGGGTCAATGAACCCAATGTCATAGATTAGCTTTCTTCTACATTCGAGAATCTTCCATCTGCATAATGGCGTACAAAAGAATATAGTGATGATAAATGCAATGCAAGAGGTGAGCTAGAAACTTAATTACAGAAATAAATCACTTACAAACAATAGGAACTGACGATAGATTTGTCAAGGGCGTCTTGTTTGAAGAACTGAAACAATTCTTCAAGCTCAATAGCTATGGAGTCTTCACGCCATTAGATAATTGTGATCTCCCTTCGTGATTTCCTCGTACCACTCATGCAATTTTCGCATTTGTGTTAGTAGGAGTGGGATCTGCTGAGGTCTGACCAGAGGCTTCCCGCGGACATATTTCAATGCTAGTTCATCAGAGTTGGGCATTTGATCGAGGCCCAGAAATTGACCAACAGTAAGACCTTGTTGTCCCGCTACATCAGCCAGACGTAAGTTCTTCTCGGGATACACCTTGAGCGGGGGAATCGATTGCTTTGCCTGTTCTCCGAGCTGGGGAACTTTTTTCCCGCAAGATCCAGCACTTCCCGTCTGCTTAGAAGGATCCTTTGATAATGCCATTTTCTTGCTGCTGGAGGAGACGGTGGACTTGGAGCTATTAGCACTCTTCCGCTTTGGAACTGCTGGAGGAGACGGTGGCTTTGGAGGTGTTGGATCTTGCTGATGGAGAGGTGGACTTCGAGGTGCTGGAGGAGACGGAGGCCTTGGAGGTGCTGGATGCCTCCCCGGAGGAAACGGTGGCCTTGGCGCTTAGCCTGGAAACACTATGTTTTCCTTTAGCCATAGAATGATAGAATGATAGCACCCGTGGCTTCTCGCAGTGTCAACTCCCCATCAGGTCCAGGGATGTCAAGCTCCAGTGACTCATACCCCGGTACAATTTCGTCCACCTCGACACGAGCATAGCCACCTTGAATCTCACTGCCATGCCAGCATGCTCCAGGTTCACAAGTTAAAGCAAACCCGACCGCCACCTTCATGGATATGTTCTTCATTGACTGGTGTAGCTCACAGTTTGTCTTCTCCATGATATCGTCCACGGGGTAGCGATCTATCGATGCCTCATCAACATGTGCAACATCACCCTGGGCCCCTGTGGAAGCCACGCTGCTTTTCCTGTGAGATGGGTCGGTGGTACTATCGAACCCAGGATCTTGCTGCAGCTGAACAGTTGTCCCTTTATGGGTCACTTGCTGTTGTAACTCCTTGAGAATGCCATGCAGTTCCAAGTTACTTGTTTCTAGCTTCTGCAACCGCTCCGCCTCCCGCTTCTTTGATCTAGGTCGGCTTTTATAAGTTTCCTCGTCCTCGGGAAACCCAATGCTCCAAGGAACAGAAGGTCCAAAGCCTCGTGTTCGTCCTGGGTGTTCCTTATTTTTTAGGGCCATTGTGAGCTCGTCGTTCTCTCTGTCGGGTTGGAACTTGGCCTCTTCAACCTCTTTGATTGCTTCAACAAGCTGTTGGTGGGGTACAATAATTGTTTCATTATTGTGTACAAGCTGCCTTATTTGTGGGTCATACGATGACCCATGCGCAAGTATCCAATTTCTTGACCTCAGGAGCCAACCATCTGTAGATGGCTTGATCCCTGCAGCGCGCATGACGGCCTCAGCTTTATCCCGCTTAGGCATGGCAGTCCTGTAGCCACCTGTCCCAAGATGATGGTGATATTTCTTGTTCGAAGCATTTTGCTTATTCTTTGCCGACCTCTGCTTAGCTAGAGATGATTCCTTGTACTCCAGAAATGCATCCTAGTGTACTTGCTGCTTCTCTAGAGAGCCAGTGAAATGTGGAGCTTTTTTTTTCCTTGAGATAATGCTATATAACCTTTTCTTGAAGGTCTGGAATTGTGTGGCCATCTTCTTAAGAGCCCACTCCTTAACTTTCAACCTCATGGCGTTTGTGAGCGCATCAGTCTCCAAGACCGGTAGGATGAAATGTTTCATTAGCGATTCCCAAAGGCCCTCTTTGCAACTGTTGTCCACAAAACTAACTCCGTCTGCCTTTGGCTTATTCCATTCCCGAACGGTGATCGGGATGGTGTCCCTAACAACAACTCCGCATTGATTTCTAAATGCTTTTGCGTTCGCAATGGGAAGCAACAGTTCGCCAAGTTGGGAGACTTCTTCAATTGGTAGATGCACATTATCGGCAAGAGCTTTGGCCCTGCCTCGTGTCCTTCTAGAAGACTCGCTCGATGTGGAGGTCTAAAAGAAGAAATATTCGTTAATATATATATATATATATATACAAATTAAGTAATGCATCTATATAGTGATCACCAGATGCTTAATATACCTCGCCAACATTATATGAGCCGTCATCGCAATGATCGCTTGTTCCATGTTCTATTTCTCCTTTTTTTTATTTTTAAATCCTATTTCTCATAATAATTTTCCATGTGCCATGTTCTATTTCTAAGCAATAATATAAAAATGGAGTATAAAATGGAGTATAAAATAATGTTCCATGTTCTATTTCTCCATTTTTTTATTTCTAAATCCTATTTCTCATAATAATTTTCCATGTGCCATGTTCTATTTCTAAGCAATAATATAAAAATGGAGTATAAAATGGAGTATGAAATAATGTTCCATGTTCTATTTCTCCTTTTTTTTTATAAATCCTATTTCTCATAATAATGTTCCATGTGCCATGTTCTATTTCTAAGCAATAATATATATAAAAATGGAGTATGAAATAATGTTCCATGTTCTATTTCTCCTATTTTTATTTCTAAATCCTATTCTCATAATAATGTTCCATGTGCCAAATGAAATAATCAGATTTTCTATTTCTCCTTCTTTTTTCTCCTTTTTTTTCTCTCTCTCTTCTCTTACCTTCTCTGTTTCTCTCTCTGGCTTCTCCTCCACACCGGCCGGCGGCAGCGGCAGGCGAGTTGAATGGCAGCGGGCGGCGGCTTCTCCTCCACATGCGCGGGCTTCTCCTCCTCTCTTGCTTCTCCTCCATGGACGGCCGGTGGCTTCTCCCCACACGCGCGGGCACACGCGCGCTCTACTGCAAATCCACCAACGGCGCGAGATTAGACAGCGGATAGGAGTGGCGGCGAACGGAGGCGGCGGATTGGGCATACCTGCGCGAGAAAATGGCGGCGGCGGACGGCGCAGCTTCTCCTCTCCGGCGAACAGTTCGATGGCGTGGCGGCGGAGAAGGTTATGAGGGGTCCCGGTTCGTGAGGAAGAAGTGCCCCTTTTATATCCGTACACCTTTAGTCCCGGTTGGTGCCTCCAACCGGGACTAAAGGGTCTTTTCTTCCAGTTGGTGGCTCCAATCGGGACTAAAGGTCCCATCTTTAGTCCCGGTTGGTTCCACCAACCGGGACTAATGGTATTTTCGGCCGACGCTTCTGTTCGCGCGCGCAAATGACCATTAGTCCCGGTTGGAGGAACCAATCGGAAGAAAAGGTCCTTTTGGGGGTTTTCAATTTTCCCACATTTTTGATATTTTGCAAAGTGTTAGAATATGAATTAAAATAACTTCTGCATAATTTAAAATCTGGCAAAACTTTCAACATGAAAGTGTTTTAATTCAGAAAAATAATCCAAAATCATTTTCTGTTTTCTAAAATAAATGTTCTAACTAGCCAAACTATTAACCATTTTGCCATTTTAAATTAAAAATGCATTAACTCATATGTTTTGCATAATTTAAAATATGGCAAAACTTTCAACATGAAAAGTGTTTTAATTTAGAAAATAATCCAAAATAATTTTCTGTTTTCTAAAATAAATGTTTTAACTAGCCAAACTTTTAAGGAGTACGAGAAGGATGGCTTCATCGTGGATGATGTCGATGAAGATGAGGAGGAGGAAGAAGAGGAAGCCGGAGCTGGTGGTGAGCAGAGGAGGGACAAAACGAGTACGAGAAGGATGGCTTCATCGTGGATGATACCGATGAAGATGAGGAGGAGGAAGAAGATGAAGCCAGAGCTGGTGGTGAGCAGATGAGGGACAAAACAAGTACGAGAAGGATGGCTTCATCGTGGATGATACCGATGAAGATGAGGAGGAGGAAGAAGAGGAAGCTAGAGCTGGTGGTGAGCAGATGAGGGACAAAACGAGTACGAGAAGGATGTCTTCATCATGGATGATGCCGATGAAGATGAGGAGGAGGAAGAAGAGGAAGCCGGAGCTGGTGGTGAGCAGATGAGAGACAAAACGAGTACGAGAAGGATGGCTTCATCGTGGATGATGCCGATGAAGATGAGGAGGATGAAGACGAGGAAGCTAGAGCTGGTGGTGAGCAGAGGAGGGACAAAACGAGTACGAGAAGGATGGCTTCATCGTGGATGATGCCGATGAAGATGAGGAGGAGGAAGAAGAGGAAGCCAGAGCTGGTGGTGAGAAGAGGAGGGATAAAACGAGTAGGAGAAGGATGGCTTCATCGTGGATGATGCCGATGAAGATGAGGAGGAGGAAGAAGAGGGAAGCCAGAGCTGGTGGTGAGCAGAGGAGGGACAAAACGAGTACGAGAAGGATGGCTTCATTGTGGATGATGCCGATGAAGATGAGGAGGATGAAGAGGAAGCTAGAGTTGGTGGTGAGCAGAGGAGGGACAAAACAAGTACGAGAAGGATAGCTTCATCGTGGATAATGCCGATGAAGATGAGGAGGAGAAAGAAGAGGAAGAGGAAGCCAGAGCCGGTGGTGAGCAGAGGAGGGACAAAATGAGTACGAGAAGGATGGTTTCATCATGGATGATGCCAATGAAGATGAGGAGGAGGAAGAAGAGGAAGCCAGAGCCGGTGGTGAGCAGAGGAGGGACAAAACGAGTACGAGAAGGATGGCTTCATCGTGGTGTTATCACCAGAATTTGACCGAGTCAGAGGTGGGCCACGATTGGGATTGACTTGAAGATATACATGGAAGGAAGAACAAGAATTGGCCTTATACACGAAGTTGGGCTGAATTGCCCATGTATACGTAATATAGTAGATCGCATCTTAGATTGAAAGTTAGAGTTTTACTCGTGCACGGTTAGGTGCACGTCCGAATTAGAAAGTCCCCTGGACTATAAATATGTATCTAGGGTTTATGGAATAAACAACAACTCACGTTCAACCCAAAACAAACCAATCTCGGCGCATCGCCAACTCCTTCATCTCGAGGGTTTCAATCAGGTAAGCGACATGCTGCCTAGATCGCATCTTGCGATCTAGGCAGACTAGCTCCACGTTGTTCATGCGTTGCTCGTACTGAAGCGTCTTTGATGGCGAGCAACGTAGTTATCATAGATGTGTTAGGGTTAGCATAGCTCTTCGTATAACATGCTTACGTAGTGCAGCCCTTGCATGTCTAGCCGCCCTCACGCCTATCTCAGGTGTGGGGGTGGCACCCTGCTTGTTCATCATCTAGTAGATCTGATCCGTTACGATTGCTCCTTGTTCTGCAAGGATTAGTTTAATATCTGCAATAGTTAGGCCTTACAAAGGGGGGGAGGATCCAGCGGCACGTAGGGTGGCGTTCGCATGTCCTAAACGGGATGTTCCGAGGATCAACGTCATGTTGGTTTTTAGGCCTTGTTTAGGATCGGCTTATGAGCACCGTGCGTGGCCGCGAGGCCCAACCTGGAGTAGGATGATCCGATTATGCGGTGAAAACCCTAAATCGTCGTAGATCTCATTAGCTATATCTTGATCAAGCAGGATCACCAAGTATTCGTGCACCCCGTACGAATCATGGGTGGATCGGCTCTTTGAGCCGATTCACGGGATAACTCGAGAGCCGATCGAGGCTCGTATTTAATGTTTACGTGTATGCCATGCAGGAACTAAGCGAGGCATCCCCATCACCTTCCCGACCAGGTATAGGTCAGGTGGCACGCTCTGCACTTCGCATCGCCGCGTGTGACCGGAAGAGCATTGCGGGCCGTCGCTCGGAGGGGTCTCAGCCAGCCGCAGCTCTAGGCTCTTCCCGGCTCTACACTGTGTTGACAGGCCGCTGCCCGCCGGTGGGTTTTGGCAGTCAACACATTCTGGCACGCCCGGTGGGACAATCGTCTACATCAACCACATCGCCATCTACATCTGAGATGGCGGCGGACGGCACGCCAGTCACCTACGAGGAGCTGCCTGACGAGCTCAAGAAGAGATACGACGAGATCAAGGTCACCCTCGAAGCCGACCTCATCGGCTCTTTTCGCAGAACCCGTTCCCATGGCATCGGATGGAAGGGATTCTCACCGCAAGGTGCACTCGATGGGATAGATCTCTGCTGCCCGTCGGAGGAACGCACCGGGGCCTACGGCGAGAGATCAACTACTTGGTGGCTCACTCACTACACCGCCACTCGAAGACTTGGTCAACGTGTTGGAGCGTCTCGCTCGCGCGTGATCCGGGAGATCATGAGCCACCAGTACTCGCCGTCAGGACCAGCTCTCGGGACGCATCAAGGAGAGTTGCCGCTCCAGTCCCGTCCACCGCTGCCATATGCGTTGGCAGCACCAGCGGAAGTGCCGGCTACACCGGCATTCGTCGTCTACAAGAGTGGTGGTGACCCTAGTGACTACCAGTTCTTGGCTGAGGCGCCCAAGGAGATCCCTCAAGGATACGCGTGCACGTATGTGCCAGATTGTGGCAACTGGGCACTCTCAAACCAGGCCACAACATCAGGGACTCCGGCGAAGACAGGAGGAACGTCAACGACAGAGCTTGAGAAGCAGACGTGGTTAACTAAGTACGCCACCCCGACGAAACTCCCGAGCCCAGCTCCTGCAGTTGGCTCAGAGCTGGAAAAGCAAGCATGGCTGGCTAAGTACGCCACCCCGGCGAATCTTCAGAGTGCAACTTCGCAGCCAGCACGGCGGATCAGATCGAGTACCATGCCGAGAGACCAGTTCGGCATGGTGCCGAAAAGAAGGGCAATCGGCTATTCCAAGCCGTACCACGACGAGTACGAGATGATCCCGCTGCCACCTAAATATCGGCTCCCCGACTTCTCCAAATTCGGTGGATCGGATGGCTCCAGCTCCATCGAGCACGTCGGCCGATATTTGGCGCAACTAGGACCGGCTTCGGTGTCGGATCAGCTACGCGTGAGGCTCTTTTCACGGTCCCTCACGGGATCGGCTTTTGGATGGTACACCTCTCTGCCAGCAAACTCCATCCGAGTCTTGGAAGCAATTGGAAGAACAATTCCATACGCAATACCATTCGAAGCTTCCGAGTCTAGCATTGCCGATCTAGCACAACTACGTCGAAGCGCGGAGAAACGGTAACGAGTACATCCAGCGCTTCGGGAATCTTAGGAACCGATGTTATTCGGTTCGTATAACTAAAAAGGAAGCGATCGAGTTGGCAGTAGCCGGCCTTGCAACACAGCTCAAGGACATGGCCTCCCAAGCAGATTATCCCTCGCCGGCGCACATGGTTCGAAACTATCGGCATATGAACAGCGCCACCCGGACACTGTACCAAGACAAGTTCAAGCGTGCGATAGTCATGGTCGATACGAGAGGAAGGTGAAGTGCTCGCGGGAGACCAAGAAGTAGCGAGTGGCTGAATGGACTCGGGGAGGAACCCCGTGTCCTGCAAATGGGTAAAGCCACCGGGGCCGCCCAGGGGATTTGATTTTGACGTGACCAAGACTGAACAAATCTTCGACCTCCTGCTCAAGGAGAAACAGTTGACGATTCCTGAAGGTCTCAAGTTCCCCACGGCGCAAGAGCTAAACGGAAAGCCGTACTGCAAATTCCACAACTCGCTCTCCCATGCCACCAACGACTGCAGGGTGTGGCATCAGCACATCCAAGCGGCGATAGAGAAGGGGCGTTTAATTTTCAACCAGTACGCCATGAAGGTCGACACCCAACCCTTCCCCGCCGTTAACATGGTGGAAGTCACCTACCCTGAGGGTTGCCAGCCAGGTCCCACGTTCAGCATCAACATGGTAGGACTTGGGAACCACTCTGGCAAAGATGGAGATGAGGGCAGCTGCTCTCATAGCAAGGATACGAGAGGAGGCCGCTCCACGCGATCGGCTCCATCATGATGGCAAGCGCTACGTCACGAGAGGGAGAAGTGAAGAATATAAGATATCAACGACCTCTCTCCGATCACCTCCTCAACAAATATGTGAGTCGGCATGACCAACGCCGACGGTCCAACTATGATGATGAAGGAGATCGTCCGGCTAGAGAAGCCGGAAGACATCGTCGGCGGGATCGCGATGAGGAGGAGCACGAGCGCCGTGCCACGGACACATCAAGGGAGCAAGATGACAACGCCGGACACTCGGGACTGCCCTTTCTTCGGACACTTGCTGGGATTCGGGAATGAGCCGATTGCCCACAATCGGCAATTGCCCGAATGCAACCGGAAGAAGAAGGAGGCAGCCAACGTGTCCGTGTTCAAGCGCTTAGGGCCTCTCCCGCCACGGAGCAAACGTGCTGAGTCACCTCGTTGGGCAGATCTTGAGGATTCCGAAGACGAGGGACTAGAAGAAGAAGAAGACAGTACCACCGTCCAAGGTGGTGCCACGACGGACTCAGCCGTTCACAAAAACGCAGGGTTCAGCGGTTGCGCGGCCTGGAGGAAGCCGAAAGGTTATACTTGCACACGCTAAGGAAGGCACGACCTGATCTGGCTGCAAAGGTTCAGCGAGCCCTGGATGAAGAGGGTCGTCCACGGAGAATGGAGTGGCGTCCCAAGTAAAAGAAAGCCGATGATGAAACATCGGCTGGCACAAACATGGTGCTCGTCTTGCCGACAGAGCTTAGCGCTCCACGATTATACGATGCACTCAAGGTGGATGACAGCAGGCGCATCAAGTCGAGAGGTTGGGTTGGTTTTATCCGAGTCTAACCGAGTAGCAAGATTAAACCAATGAGCAAACCGGGGGAGGCTGATCCTTGTGATCGGCCCCAAAAAATTTATGGAGGGACATTACAAAACCTTCATCGAACAAGCAATGTGGAGGCCGATTCCAGCAATCGGCCAAAGTTATCTTCTGCACATATTCTGTTTGTGGTCAGCAACGATCTACTGGGCAGCGGCCACGTCGGCAGATGAAAGTCGGCATGAATCTTTGCGAAGCCGATGTGCAAGTGCAGTGCCCTGACTAACCATGAAAGCCGATATCTGCAGTCATTTAGCGAGATTCGGCTCGGGGGCATATAGTCAGATGGACATATGCAGATAAACATGTGCAGACATGCGTGCAGTGGAATATTGGGGGCCGATTTATTCTAAAAAATCGGCCAAATAAAAAAAAAACAAAAGGTTTAGCCGATGCAGATACGTGGCCATCGACTCAAGAGGAACAGCTGTTATGAGCAGAAAGGGTCAATGGAGCAGGAAGTGAGTCACGAAGAGAGATTCTAATGGAAGAGCTCCTCAGTTGAGTGGCTTGATGACTTCGGTTTTCTCTTCAAGAACCTCTGGTTTCTTTTTACGAGTAATGTGCAGATCAGGTTAAGGATGGGATGCATCAGATCCACCATAGGGAAGGAGCCGATCTGACCTGCACGGCGCGAAAAGTAGACTGAAGAAGCTCGGGGGGTAGCTCACCCTGAAGGTTCTCTGCTCTGAAGAGCCGATTTTGCTGAAATCGGCTGGGTCCGCATCATGACTTGGGAACCGATAGCGACACATTTGGTTAGTCCACTAATATGCTCGCCTTGATAGAGGCTCGGGGGGCAACTGATGACGCAAAACTTCCGTTCTTAAGAAGCCGATTGAAATTTCATCGGGCTGAAAACCCAGTGGTATCGACTTCAGGAGCAAGTCGTGTTGGCAGTGGTTCTGGGGCTCTCGTGAGAACGTCGTCTGCCTAGTTGTCCGCCAGAGCTCAAAGGGGTGGGACATTGAGATACCGGTGCGTTGTCATCGGCTCGTTGGGCATTGGCTAAGTAACGATCGGCGGGGTCAGCAGAAGAGGGAATCGGCTCAATTAAACTCCGAAGAAATCGGCGAAATCAAATTGGGGAAAAGTTCTTCATTGATAAACCAGATTTCTTACATAGAAGAGCTGATTGCTCTCAAAAAGGGAGTACTAAGGGGATACATTGCCCCGTCTACTGTTGCTGATCCTATTCTAGAGGTCCTATTCTACGGGCCGTCACTGCCCTCGTCGTCACCGTCGTCAGCGCTGTCGGCGCTGCTCCCGGCGGGCTCGTCGTCGCTGCTGTAGCGGCCGCCGGCAGGACCTTCGTTGTCCTCGTCCTCCACGTCGTCGTCGTCGTCGTCGCTATCATAATCACTGAGATTCCCTGGCCAGGGGCAATGGCGCTTGGCCGGCGGCTCGTCGGAGGGGCTGTCGTCGTCATCCTCCTCCTCCTCTTCCTCCTCCTTCACCTCGGAGGAGGTAAAGTCATCCCAGGAGAAGCGATCATCATCGCTCTCCTCCTCCGATTCCCCGTTGGCAAGGAAGCGGAGGTCGCTCTCCCCGTCCGTCGAGGACTGGTCGTCCTCGGACCAGATGGAGAAGTCATGGTCTGACTCCTCCCCGGCCTCAATGGCGCGGCGGATGTTGGCCGCATGGACCTCTTGTGGGCTCGGTGCTGGCATCGGCTCGGGAGAAGAGGACTCGAAGGGAAGTCCCGACGAGGCAGAGGAAGAAGAAGACATGGTGCGCAGAAGGGTTTTTTGGGGGTGCCGATGGCTGGAACAGAGGAAGGGGATAAAGATAACTAATCAGTCGGCACGGTTAAATAATGAGAAACCTGGTGGGAATTACTGCCATTACAGTTTCCGAAGGGGTAATGTCAGAGCTGTCAAATTTTGCAAAGAAGCTGAGAGGACAGGGCATAATAATGACGGATGCTGCAAATGGCTCTGATCTGCCACGACATGACCCTTCGAAAGGAAAGCACAATGATTTTGGAAATGTTATTTCCAAAACCAGGGGGGCATGTGTTGTCACCAGAATTTGACCGAGTCAGAGGTGGGCCACGATTGGGATTGACTTGAAGATATACATGGAAGGAAGAACAAGAATTGGCCTTATACACGAAGTTGGGCTGAATTGCCCATGTATCTGTAATATAGTAGATCGCATCTTAGATTGAAAGTTAGAGTTTTACTCGTGCACGGTTAGGTGCACGTCCGAATTAGAAAGTCCCTGGACTATAAATATGTATCTAGGGTTTATGGAATAAACAACAACTCACGTTCAACCCAAAACAAACCAATCTCGGCGCATCGCCAACTCCTTCATCTCGAGGGTTTCAATCGGGTAAGCGACATGCTGCCTAGATCGCATCTTGCGATCTAGGCAGCACAAGCTCCACGTTGTTCATGCGTTGCTCGTACTGAAGCGTCTTTGATGGCGAGCAATGTAGTTATCATAGATGTGTTAGGGTTAGCATAGCTCTTCGTATAACATGCTTACGTAGTGCAGCCCTTGCATGTCTAGCCGCCCTCACGCCTATCTCAGGTGTGGGGGCGGCACCCTGCTTGTTCATCATCTAGTAGATCTGATCCGTTACGATTGCTCCTTGTTCTGCAAGGATTAGTTTAATATCTGCAATAGTTAGGCCTTACAAAGGGGGGGGAGGATCCAGCGGCACGTAGGGTGGCGTTCGCAAGTCCTAAACGGGATGTTCCGAGGATCAACGTCATGTTGGTTTTTAGGCCTTGTTTAGGATCGGCTTATGAGCACCGTGCGTGGCCGCGAGGCCCAACTCTGGAGTAGGATGATCCGATTATGCGGTGAAAACCCTAAATCGTCGTAGATCTCATTAGCTATATCTTGATCAAGCAGGATCACCAAGTATTCGTGCACCCCGTACGAATCATGGGTGGATCGGCTCTTTGAGCCGATTCACGAGATAACTCGAGAGCCGATCGAGGCTCGTATTTAATGTTTACGTGTATGCCATGCAGGAACTAAGCGAGGCATCCCCATCACCTTCCCGACCAGGTATAGGTCGGGTGGCACGCCCTTGCACTTCGCATCGCCGCGTGTGACCGAGAAGAGCATTGCGGGCCGTCGCTCGGAGGGGTCTCAGCCAGCCGCAGCTCTAGGCTCTTCCCGGCTCTACACTGTGTTGACAGGCCGCTGCCCGCCGGTGGGTTTTGGCAGTCAACACGTGGATGATGCCGATGAAGATGAGGAGGAGGAAGAAGAGGAAGCCAGAGCTGGTGGTGAGCAGAGGAGGGACAAACCGAGTACGAGAAGGATGGCTTCATCGTGGATGATGCCGATGAAGATGAGGAGGAGGAAGAAGAGGAAGCCAGAGTTGGTGGTGAGCAGACGAAGGAGGAAGCGGCACCGGGCCTATAAAAGGAGCGTCGCTAATCGCAAGCAGCTCAACAAGCCAACCAAAAAGGTAGGAAGCTTCGTCCCCATGGCCGGGGGAAAGGGTTGGGAAATCTCCCGTGGCGGAGCTTCTCGAAGATGTCGTTGGTGCCCATGCCATAAGAAATCTTCGAGGAGCTCGCCCCGGGAATATTTCCCCGCAAGCCCGTGAACACCTCCATCTCCATTGTTGGTCTATTCCTATCAGCAGCATCTTCCCTCTCTTGCAAACTCCATCTATGGTAGGTCACAACCTCTATTTAACTAGCAAAAACAAGCCAACAAAGAAGGTAGAGAGCTTTGTCCCCATGGCCGGAGGAAAGGGTTGGGAAATCTCTCGTGGCGGATCTTCTCGAAGATGTCGTTGATGCGCATGCCCTACGACATCTTCGAGGAGCTCGCCCCGGGAAAATTTCCCCGAACCCCGTGAACGCATCCATCTCCATTGTTGGTCTATTCCACTAGTGGGGATAGAGGGGGCCATGGCCGGGGTAGCAACAAAGTAACACGTGTATGCTACTCGTGCACGTGGTCATGGCCGAGGGAGATAGCTAGGGTGAGAGGAGCACCTGCTCGGTTGCTCCCAGTTCATAAAGAAATGAATTGACAGTGACCACACACTAGAGGTGTTGTCATGTCAGTCAAGTTGTCAACTGGAAACCGGAGCGTGGGCTTGGTTAATGATTTGAATAGTTACATTAATTATTTTACAAAACAGAAAATGGTTTTGGATTGCTTCTCCAAATTCAAACACTTTTCATGTTCAAAGTTTGTTCAGATTCAAAAGTATGCAACAGTTATTCAAATTCATATTCAAACACTTATTAAATATTCAAAATTATAACAGATTTCAAAAAATAACTTATTTTTGGCGCAAATAAAAATTCTTTAGTCCCGGTTGGGGACACCAACCGGAACTAAAGGTGCTCGCGGCCTGCCGCACCCACCGCAGCTCCTTTAGTCCCGGTTGGTGACTAGAGGTGGGTGCGCGTCTTAGCCGTTGAAACCGGGACTATTGCTCCTGATTCAAATCACGGACGGGACTAATGCTTCTTGCAGCTCCGAACAAAAGACCCATTTTCTACTACTGGAGTGACGTTTCTCCAACGGAGACCTCATGCTCAAAAAGGTACTTGACCCTAATAGCAAGGCAAGCTCCACGTGAAATGGGAAGGTACGTACCGCGTTACCACCATCCTGGGATCAGGGACATACCGTCTCTCCACCATGAAGGACGAGCTGCTCAGCCATGCCTGAAATGGGGACAAGCTTCATAAGTTTTATACTTAGAAGCAATCACCAAAGCTCCTCACGCGGCCATTAATTGCCTCACAAGTCTTTTTTTCTTCGATAAAGGGAATATATTAATATCAAGAAGATACCAATTACACCTAGCCTCTGCAACTACGTAATACCCTAATGATAGAACGGATGCACCCAGCCAAACAATAAAAAATAAAACTAAGAAACAAAAAGTCCCGCTACAGTGCTCCATCCCTAGCAGCAACAATACATCCACCACCATGACAACACCTGAACTCCAGACTCTCTAAAAAGCGACGCCTCTAAGAAGGAAACAGTGCACAAGCGCCGTCGTCGCCCGATCAAAAGATCTTAGGTTTTCACCCTGAAGATAGTCCCCGCTCTGAAAACAATGCGTTCAACAAGGCAATTGCCAGGCACAACCAGTTAAGGCCAGACCTTGGATTTTCACCCTGAAAGTGAAGACTCTAAATTTCACCTGTGCTGCCGCCCCCACTTGCATATTGCTGCTGCGAAACTCAGAACACCAAGCAAACCCTTCAAGAATACAGAGTCTCGAACCTCCATTGCTAGTCCTCCAATCCGGCATTCATGATATTCCCCGCCTCTGATTTTACCATGGACCAGAATGTCATCTGATGGCAACACAGAACAGGGCTTCACGTCGCTCCCTCCAGAACCAAACGGTCATAATAAAAGCATGGGTGCGCACGACCGAATACCACCCGATCCAGCAAACTCCAGGCAAAATATGCACTGTTCCAGTCGCCGGCGGAGCTCTCCGGAACTCATCACTCCAGCCAGATGAAGACGGACAGGCCACAGGCAGGTCTTCATCTTCGCATAAGAGGAACCCGAGGATCGCCACCATTATTCAGGTCGGGCCCAACGCCGCCGACCATCCCAGGCCGGCCGAGGCAACACGGCGAGACACCTTGCAACCGGCCGACCCTCCACCGGCGACAACCAAGATCACGGAGAGGGAAAGGAGAAGACCGACCTAGGGCTTACACCCATCTGGTCCGTCCCACCTCGCAACTTCACTGCCGGCATGGCCCGCCGCCGGAGGCCACCACCACCATCACCAGGACGGCGCCCAGACCGGTGCCCAGGTCGCGGTCCGCCGCGCCGCCGATGCCCTAGGCGCGCCGCCGCTCACGTCGCCGCACATCGAGCAGCCAGCACGCCGTGGTACCCGGCGAGCGCACCACGCCCAAACCGGGGAGGATCCTTCCCGCGCCGATCCGCCGCGGCAGGGGACGAGCATGTCCCGCCGCCGCCGGCAACGACCAGGCAGAGCCCGGCCGCGCCCCTTGGCGGCGGTGGGAGGAGGAAGGAGAACTGATGC
Source organism: Lolium rigidum (assembly GCF_022539505.1). Classification (NCBI taxonomy): domain Eukaryota; kingdom Viridiplantae; phylum Streptophyta; class Magnoliopsida; order Poales; family Poaceae; genus Lolium; species Lolium rigidum. The sequence continues at coordinate 43,952,020 of NC_061511.1, forward strand.
TACGCTATTTCGGCGCTATAGCGCGCTATTCGCGTTAATAGCACGCTATAGCATGCTAATAGCGTATTTTTAGACCCACGCTATTTTGTTATAGCGCACTATTTTTTTCCTTGCTCACAAGTCTTGTATCTTTCATTATCATTATCAATGAGAAAGGCGAGTTGCAAGACTTGATGTGTCTCGCATCCTCGTGTGTGAGACGTGCGCATGAGTCGTGTCTGGATGCACTTATCAAGTCTTGCAAACTCGCAGGGAGAAACCATCCGAGGCCTCCACCCTACAAAAAGAGCGCATAGTGCTTGGGGCAAAATGCACCCACAAAAGTCAAAGACGACAAGACAATCATGTAGAACGACTCAAATATAGCTAAATGGAAGAAATGATGGGTATACCTGTTTATCTAGCGTACAAGGGCAAAAAAAGGTAGGCTGATCTACACTCGATTATGTTTAGTGAATGTTTTTTTACTTCTCCGTGTTCATTGCAATATCTTTCACTATTTCACTTATCGTTGAAATTAGCGATAAATTGCATGGTGGAAAGAAAATCGAGCGTACAATTTCAGACTTTCTTGCCACTCCCAAGTTATCATATGTCTTCTTTCTTTCGTTCACATGAATATATTTTTGTTGCTACTAATGAGGTTACGCTAGAGAACATTACTGTATTGTTTTTGATAATTTGCAAATTCAGTTCATGTCTAAGGTACTGGCGCGCTGCTTACCGACAGGCAGACTTGATAAAGGAATGTTTGCCGCAGTTATATTTTAGAAAACTATTGAATTCGAGTCAAACATGGAGTTCCTAAGCAGAGCTATTGTGCATGAGTGCATGTCTAGTTTCAATATTGCAAAATATCTCTTGTTTCAGTCAAACCGTGTTAAGTGAACCCAGCAGCTAGTGGTGTACTCTAGCATAGCATCTAGGCTTAGTGGCCCAGAAAATATTGAAAGTCGAACCAAGTCATCCTACAAGAGTTGAAAAGGTTAGAAAAAAACTGCAGAAAAGGATGGAAACCGCTTGGCTTTGCTCAATATTTTCACATGAGATTTCGTCATATTGCTTTTATCTTTTCTATTACAAGTGAGTGTTGTTGCCATCATTTTAGATTAGCCCTGACTTTTCCACTAATTTATTTTCTTGGGCCAAATTCCATCCATAGAGGACCAGAAAGAGTGTGTCTTGATAAATTAAGACCCAACACCCAATCAAGGAAAAAAAATCAAGACTTGAGGTATCCAAGCCCGCTCCTAGTTGAACTGCACTTTCAAAGAATCTTTTGAATTGGCTTAGATGACGATGTAGAATGAGTCAAATATAGCTGAAAGGAAGAAATGATGGGTATACCTATTTGTCTAGTGTAAAGGAGCAAAAAAAGGTAGGCTGATCTGCACTTGATTATGTTTTGTGAATGCTTTGTACTTCTCCTTGTTCATTGCAATATCTTTCACTATTTCACTTATCGTTAAAATTAGCCATGAATTGCTTGGTGGAAAGAAAATCAAGCATACAGTTTCAGACTTTCTTGCCAGTCCCAGGTTATCATATGTCTTTTTTCTTTCTTTCTTTGAAAAGAACATATATTTTTTTATACTAATGTGGTAACGCTACAGAACATTACTGTATTGTTTTACATAATTTGCAAATTCAGTTCATGTCTAAGGTACTGGCTGCTTACTACTTGCCATATAACTGTAATGTCACTTTGTTACCGACAGGAAGACTTGCTAAAGGAATGATAGCCGCAGCCACATCTTGGAAAACTATTGAATGGGATTACAACATTGAGTTCCTAAGAAGAGTTGTTGTGCATCAGTGCATGTCTAGTTTCAATATTGCTAAATATCTCTTGTTTCGGTCGAACCGAGTTAAGTGAACTCAGCAGCTAGTGGTGTACTCTAGCAAATAATCTAAGCTTAGCGGCGCATAAAATATTGAATGTCCAACCAATTCATCCAGCAACAGCTGAAAATGCTAGAAAAAGACTGCAGAAAAGCATGGAAATGACTTGGCTTTGCTTAATGTTTTCGTCTGAAATTTCGTCATATTGCTTCTGTATTTTCCGTTACAAGTGAGTGTTGTTGCCATCATTTTAACTTGACTTTGAATTTTGCACAAATAAATTTTCTTGGGCCACACTAGTGGAAAACAGGGCTTTCGTGGAAGCCTTTTGTCGCCGGAGCGCCTGGAGCCGCGACAAATGGCCTGGCCACGTCGCCCCGAAACCCTTTGGACTGCTCTGGGCCTTTTGTCGCGGGCCATACCACGACCCGCGACAAAAGGGGTTTGAGGTTTGGCGCCGCCTGCTGGCACCCGTTTTGTCGCGGGTCGTGGTACGGCCCGCGACAAAAGGGCCAGGCCTATATATACACACGGCCACCCCCCCCCCCCTCCATCTCCCTACATTTTTTTCCTTGGTGGTGAAACACTAGTGGAAAAATGGGCTTTTGTGCAGGCCTTTTGTCGCGGGTGTGCCTCGAACCGCGACAAATGGCCTGGACACGTCTCCCCGAAACCATTTGGAGCTGTCCGGGCCTTTTGTCGCGCCCTTTTGTCGCGGGTTGTACCACGACCCGCGACAAAAGGGGTCTGAGGGTTGGCGCCGCCTGTTGGCACCCCTTTTGTCGCGGGTCGTGGTACGGCCCGCGACAAAAGGACCAGGCCTATATATACACAGCCAGCCCCCCCCCCCCCACTCCCTACATTTTTTTCCTTGGTGGTGAAAGGTGGAGGTTTATGCTAGCTCATTTTTTCTTCATGTGCACAAGAGGTGTTTGATGAAATGTTTGTGAGGGATGCCACTTGATTTTATTTGATAAGATTTCTCCTCTTTTTTATCCTAAAAGGTTAGCAACTATTTTCTCGTATACATAGTCCGTACAATACTAATTTTAGCATGGTAATTGCATCTGACACATAATTGTACCTATGATGCAGATGAGTCATCCATGGATGTACGGCAACCGATTCGCTCCCGCTTTCAGAGAGGGCGTGAATTCTTTCCTACTTGTGGCCGAGGCCAACAAGTCGAAGCAGGGTTTTATGTTTTGTCCATGTCTGAAATGTAAGAATGAAAATGATTACTCTTGCTCAAGAGACATTAAGAGCCACCTGCTTCGGTTCGGATTCATGTCCAGCTATAATGTTTAGACCAAGCACGGAGAAGAAGGGGTTATGATGGAAGATGGCGATGAAGAAGAAGATAACGATGACCAGTACCGATCTATGTTCTCTGAATTATACGATGATACTGCAATGGAAGACAATGAAGCAGACGGAGGTGAAGAACGGGCACCAGATGATCCTGTTGATGATGATCTTCGTCGGGCCATTTCTGATGCAAGGAGAGACTGTGGCACAGATAAGGAGAGGTTGCAGTTCGACAAGATGTTAGAGGACCACCACAAATTGTTGTACCCAGGTTGTGAAGATGGGCAGAGAAAGCTAGGTAGCGTATTGGAATTGCTGAAATGGAAGGCAGAGGCCGGTGTGACTGACTCGGGGTTTGAAAAATTACTGATAATATTGAAGAAGCTGCTTCCAAGAAATAACGAATTGCCCGTCAGTACGTATGAAGCAAAGAAGCTTGTCTGCCTTCTAGGATTAGATGTGCAGAAGATACATGCATGCATTAATGACTGTATCCTCTACCGCGGTGAGAAGTACGAGAATTTGAAAAAATGTCCGATATGCGGTGCATTGCGGTATAAGATCAGAAGAGATGACCCTGGTGATGTTGAGGGCGAGCCACCCAGGAAGAGGGTTCCTGCGAAGGTGATGTGGTATGCTCCCATAATACCACGGTTGAAACATTTGTTCAGAAATAAAGAGCATGCCAAGTTGTTGCGATGGCACATGGAAGAACGTAAGAAAGACGCGATGTTGAGGCACCCCGCTTATGGTCGGCAGTGGAGAAACATCGGGAGAGAGTTTCCGGATTTTGCAGGTGAGGCAAGGAACTTATGGTTTGGTCTAAGTACAGATGGCATGAATCCTTTTGGGGAGCAGAGTTGCAGTCACAGCACTTGGCCCGTGACTCTATGTATCTACAACCTTCCTCCTTGGTTGTGCATGAAGCGGAAGTTCATTATGATGCCAGTGCTTATCCAAGGCCCAAAGGAACCCGGCAACGATATTGAAGGGCCTGCCAGCTACGCTCTTACCAAACAAGAGAAGGAAATATTTTTTGAAGCCCTATTCAGTATCAAGGTTCCGTCTGGTTTCTCGTCGAATATAAAGGGAATAGTAAATATGAAGGAGAAAAAATTCCAGAACCTAAAGTCCCATGACTGCCACGTGCTTATGACACAATTGCTTCCGGTTGCATTGAGGGGACTTCTACCAGAAAATGTTCGACTAGCCATTGTGAAGATATGTGCATTCCTCAACGCAATTTCTCAGAAGGTAATGGATCCAGAAACTTTGTCAGGATTACAGGTTGATGTGGTCGAATGTCTTGTCAGCTTCGAGTTGTTGTTCCCACCATCCTTCTTCAAAATTATGACGTACCTCCTCGTTCACCTAGTTGAAGAGATTAGAATTCTCGGTCATGTATTTCTACACAATATGTTCCCCTTCGAGAGGTTCATGGGAGTCTTAAAGAAATATGTTCATAACCGCGCTAGGCCGGAAGGAAGTATCTCAAAGGGCTACGGAACTGAGGAGGTCATTGAGTTTTGTGTTGACTTTCTTCCTGACCTTAAGCCGATTGGTGTTCCTGAATCTCGGTATGAGGGGCAGCTGACTGGAAAAGGCACACTAGGAAGGAAAGCAACGGTGTGCAGGGACAAGATTTCTTTCAATCAAGCACACTACACAGTTCTATACAATTCCAGCTTGGTGGCTCCGTACATCGAGAAACACAAGAATGTTTTACGAGAAATAAACCCGGGCAAGCCCGAGTCCTTGATTACACGTCAACACATGAATACCTTCGGCAGTTGGTTGCAAAGACATCTCATGAGTGACACCACTGTTGTAGAGCAGCTGTACTTGTTGGCCAGATTACCATCTTCAAACATATGTACATTCCAAGGGTACGAGATAAATGGGAATACATTTTACACGATCGACCAAGATAAAAAGAGCACCAACCAAAACAGTGGTGTCCGCTTCGATGCAAAAGACGAGAATGGGCAGACCACCACATATTATGGGTGCATAGAGGAGATATGGGAACTTGACTATGGACCCACTTTTAAGGTCCCTTTGTTTCGGTGCAAATGGGTGAAGCTCAGCGGTGTACAGGTAGACGATAAGTACGGTATGACAACAGTGGATCTCAACAATCTTGCGTACATGGACAAGCCATTCGTCCTAGCCAACGAGGTGGCTCAAGTTTTCTATGTGAAGGACATGTCTAGCAAATCGAGAAAAAGAAATCAACAAAAGAATGCATCCACCGAGGGGCCAAAGCGCCACATAGTTCTTTCGGGGAAAAGAAACATCGTGGGAGTGGATGACAAGACAAACATGTCAGAAGATTATAATAAGTTTAAAGAAATTCCGCCCTTCATAGTGAAAATTGACCCAAGCATCTTGCTAAATGATGAAGATTCTCCATGGCTACGGCATATCGATGCTCCATTTATAGGCACGGTGCCGCTTCTACTTTTTCTTCTTCTTCCGATAGGGCGTCGTGCGCTACATGCTTTATCTCATCGAGCAGTGCGTCCACCCACGTGTCCTTATCCTGCCGACAGCTTTATTCCCGGTTGCACCCACCAGCCGGTACTAAAGGTTACTCACGCATCCTTATCCCACCGACAGTTTTGTTAGATGACAGAAAAACCACCTTTAGTCCCGGTTGCACCCACCAGCCGGTACTAAAGGTTACCCACGCGTCCTTATCCCACCGACAGTTTTGTTAGATGACAGAAAAACCACCTTTAGTCCCGGTTGCACCCACCAGCCGGGACTAATGGTTGCCCGCACGTCAGCCACCCCCCAGATAAGGCCCTCCCAGATAAGCCTCCCACAGATAAGGCCCCCATCTTTTGTCCCGGTATGAGCCCCCACCCGGGATGAATGTTTCCCGCGCCACTGCGTTCCCGCCTATTTTCTTCCCGCGTTTTCCACCGCTTCCCGCCTCCGTCTTCTCGCCATTTTTTCACTATATATATGTAGGCTTGGCCTCCATTTACATATCACATCTAGACTCATATCTGCAAACCTCATCACTCTCTCCCTTGGCTTCCATCGTATCTCTAACACCCCAGGAAGCGGAGGCGCTTTGCGCCTCGAACTACCCCTGCCTGCCGGGCTACCGCGTCCCGACCGGCTGGTTGCTGAGCATCGGAGGCGTACCGGTCCCTCCTATCCCTCTAGGTGTGGCACGCGAGATGCCATCACGAACCACTACTACTTCGAGCTCACGCCAGAGCAGCGGAGGAATCCCCAGTGGCATCCCGACTACAGCCCGACTTGGGATAGCATCTTCATCAATCAGCGTGAGAGGGCGCTTGCCAGGTATGAGGAGGACGGCCCGCCTCCTTCGAACTTCAACGAGGCCGGCCGTCGGCTGTGGTGGCGCGGCCGGACTCTCCAGAGCGTCATGGCCTACCGTGGCCCCTGCCTGCGCTACCCTCAGTCCTAGCCCACGCGTGCTCACCCGCCGAGGTTCGACAACCGCGACCCCGATGCTAGCAACGATGACGTCAGCGACTACGATGACTACAGTGGCGACGTTTATAGGGCTAGGCACGACTATGACTGAATGGCGCCAACATTCAAATCTGGCTATGTATCTTAATTTTCAGTTGAGCTCTGTACTTTAATTCCAGTTCAATCGTAATAAAATTTCGTAGCAACGACTTTATTGAACTAAAACAACCGACAACGACTTTATAAACTAAATTTAAACTAAAACAACCGAAAACGACTTTATTGAAATTACAATAAAATAGATAAACGACTAGTCTAGTCTCTACTCGTCGTCGGAGGTTGTCTCCGTCCAAATGTCATCCCACCGAGGGTCGTTTTCGGCCCAAGTTGTATTCGGGTTGTCGAGCTCGAAGTCGGCGACGGCCCGACGGTGGCGCCTGTTGGACCTGCGTTGTGCCCTAAGGTCAAGTGTTGTCGACGTCATTGGGGAACTGCGCCCTCCACTGGCGCATCAACTGCTCGTCGTGCTCGGCGATGGCGATCCTGCGCTGCACCTGGCGGTGTCGGCGACGGTCCTCGTTGTCGACGAGGCACGGCGCTGGCGCGAGGAACTCCGCCTCCTCTAGCGATTGAACATCCGGGAAGTTCATGTCGCGCCGTGGCCGCTGAAAGCGCCACGCCGCCGCGTCGTAAGCGCGCGCCGCCAGCTCCGGCGTGTTGTACGTGCCGAGGGTGAGGCGGAAGCCACCGGCGCGTATCTCGGCGTAGAACCTACCGCTCGGACGCACTCGAACGCCACGGAAACCGGACGACCCTCGACGACGTGGAGGCATCCCGGAGATGAATGAGCGGAGGCGGTGGCGATGTGTGGCTCTATATAGCGCACGCGGGCAGCGATGGGGCGAGGCACGTGGAAGCGGCGGCGACACGTGGCACGCGGGCAGCGACGGGGCGAGGCACGTGGAAGCGGCGGTGACACGTCGCACGCCGGCAGCGACGGGGCGAGGCACGTGGAAGCGGCGGCGACACGTGGCACGGGGAAACCTTAGTCGGTGTCACTCCGCATATCATTAGGGGTGAAACATACACGACTATCAATGTTTGATATGATGCGAGATGCAAATAGTTATATGGATGTCATATTCATGTTCATTGGATTTTTCTGATCAATTTTCATATATAAAACTTTTCTATTTGAGTTACCATTTAAAAGTTATTTAAATAATAGTTTTTATTAAGTTAAAATAGGTAAATAAGGGTTATTTATAAAATAGAAAAGAAAAACGGCTCCAGGGGCTGATCCGCGTCCAACGGCTCCATGCCGTTGGATTCAAACGGCCGGACCCGTTGGATGCAGACGCCACGGATCAGCCCCCAGCCCCTTTTGTCGCGGGTCGTGCCACGGCCCGCGATAAATGTAACATCCCGACTTTTTAATAAAGAGATAAAGAGAGAGTTTCCCAAAATACCAAAAATTAGAACCAACCAAAACTTTTTCTCATCATATAGGACTATGCATATAGCTCACCATATTAATTATTTTGAGTGTGCATTGTACCATGAGGCTTGTTTATGTGTCTACACTTACTCTAAAACCCTAACCATGATCTCATGATCATCCAAATCCAAAAGAAAAGAAATGAGAAAAGAAAATATAAAAAAAATCAACTCCACACACACATGTGGCTTATGCCATTTTTGAAATTCTTAACCTAGCTCACTTTGGCTTGCACCATTGATTGTGAATGGTTAATAAACACTTATTAGGACTTTTGGAAACAAAGAAACTCAAATCAAATCAAATTTGAATCAAATTTGGGCTCACATGAAATGATGGTCACTTGTGCCAATTTCAGCATGATACCCACTTTGAGCCCCTGGTTTTTGAGATTTCACTTCTACACTTGGCCAACTCTTTGCACCTCATCCAAGACACCATCAAGGAGAACAACTTTGCCCAAAACCATCACCCCAAATTCTTGCTCATTTTCAAATGGTGAGCAAGCAAAGTAGAGACCATGAAGCAAATTGTAGATCATATGCAAAATGTGATTTTGCATCTCAACTTCATTTTGAACACCACCACCACCAATATACTTCAAATGATATATGATTACAACCCACCAAAAAGATTTGCAAAATTCAAAAATAAATTTCTTTCGGGCATTTTATCGAACACCTTGTGGGCAGAGAAGAACTTGAGGCCCATGCTGAGTTTTGGTTTGGACCAGGTCCAACCCTGGCCACCCCTGCTGTCCTTGAGCATCACTTCACTCCCCTGCACCATTTCCATCACCTGCAAACACTGGAGCTGGCTCACATTGACAATGGCATGGCCATGCCCTGGCATGGCATGACCACACCATGCCATCTCTCTCACCTCTCACTCTCACCCTGCACCACCGTGTCTAGCCACTCCCTCTCACTCTCCTGACCTTGCCCAGCCTCAGCCTCGATGAAAAATCGCACCGCAACGTTTAGAAATCGACGTGGCCAGACGCGCCCAGACGTGCACACGCACGCGCCAGAGCGCGCACGGCGAGCGCCCTGGACGTGCCAGAGCGTGACGGCCGCTGATGCCCTCGCGTCACCTCCGCACTCAACCTCTGCGCCAGTAGACGCAGCACCTCACCCTGCCCCGCCTAGACACGGCCACTTGCCCGCGGGAACGCCGCAGGCGACGACCACGACGAGGACGGTCCGCCACGGTGACGCACGCTCCCGTCAAGCTCACCGTCGCATCAGACCACCGTTTGCTGTTCCACGGGCAGCGTGATGATCGCCAGGACACCAGCAACCAGACGCGCCCATGCCTTGCCTCTTCGCCGCCCTGGAACGACGACGACGATGGCGACCCTAGCCGAGCGCCACGGCCACCCCTCGCCGCTATAAAAGGAGCACCCCGCTCCTCAAATTGAGCACGCACCTCACTTCCCCTCCTCACACTGAGCCTCCTAGCCACCTCGCCTTGCTCAATTAGCCACCGGAGGCCACCAATCGCAAGCTCGCTGCCGCCCACCGTAGCTGAAGCTCGCCGGAGAAGGAGGCCGCCCCAGGAAACGCAACTGCTACCAGGCGCTTCCTCATCGACGACAAGGTCGCTGCGCACCCCTCCGACGATCGCCGGAGCTCCAACGACCTTGCCAACCCCCTACCGCCGCCGCCAGTGAGTCCCTCTCTCGTCGTCGACGACGACGAACCCCAGCCGTGCGATCCCCTTCTAATCGAGCGGCCCTTATTTCCCCGTACCGATTCGCGGATTAAACGCGCTGACGCGTGGACCCCGCTTGTCAGGTGGCCCACTCGCGCCAGACGCGAAGCTGGGCCGGCCCATCCCTTTTCCCGCCAGCCCATTTATTCAAATTTGAATAATTCAATTCAGTTTGAAATTCATTACTGGTTCCTTTTTCAAAATTTAATAGGGACAAATCTACCTGGCCAAATTTTACAAATTTTATATATTTGGAAAGCTTAGAATTTTATCTACACAATGCCACTGGATTTAACCCAAGATCTGTTGTGGAATTAAAGTGGAAAAATAAACAAGGCAGGGACTTTTGTGACTTAAAATAATTATTGAAAATCAACCAAAAATGCTTTTGAGTTGATTCCAACTCCTATAAATCACATTTCACTTGCACTAATTGTTTCTGCAAAAATATGCCATGACTACTTTGAATGATCATGGCCTAGTTGAATTAAAGGACTATATGGCTATTTCTAGACAAAGATATTGTCCAAAACTATTTAAAAATCACATGGGAGTTTCTCTCTCATTTTAATCTTGTCATGAACATTTCAAAATGAGATGGAGACTCTGGTCATGTAGGTCTCATATGAATTGTTTGAGGATATTAAATCATTACCATGATAGGATTAAATTGTATGAGGTGCTCCACCTCTTTTAAATCTTTTTCTTAAATGATAAGCATGAAGAGGTTGACCCTGGTCAACCTAGGTCATATATTATTCATTAAAGAAATTAAATGGTAACAAGATAATAAGAGGAAATTATTGTTCTAAGGAATTCAAAATAACACCTTAATTAGTATGAGAGGAATTTATTTTTCTTAAATGAGAAAACAAATCCACCAAGTTATTTGTAATGTATGATGATAGCCCAGCTTGTGTGACCTATGTGTGCTTAGTATAGTACTTAAGATTGGTGTGGTGACTGTACCTCGTAATCATATTTTAGACGCTAGTACGGAAGAGTATCAAGAGAAGGAGGAGGAGGCCTACTTCCAAGGAGAAGAAGACCACTTTGATCAGTGCACCAACCAAGGCAAGCTGATATTCTTGCCAAGTGCAAAGCTCTATCAGGGCATGGCACCCTCACCTATTACTTTATGCTTCATGATCCCATCCCAAGTTTTATTCTTGCAAAGTTTTTAATTTATTTATTAAAGCTTACTTTTATAGTTAACTTTGGTCTAAGTATAGAGTAGAACAAGAGTATCAAACTTAGCCTAAGAAGCTTATGAGTTAAGTAGCACTCATCAAGACTAGTTGCTAGTGCTAACAAATAAAAGTGGCTACTCTAGAGGGGAACATGTGACTTGTTTTGAAATTGAAACCTTGGAATGATGATTCATTCCATTGAATGAATTTTGGAGGTGAATATGACCAAGAGAAGATGGTGATTTATTTTATAAAACTGATATTGGTTTGAATGCGATACCTTTCCAATTTTTGAGTACCCTGATGTCTACGCCCCCCTCCTTTTCCTGTAGACAGTGTTGGGCCTCCAAGAGCAGAGGTTTGTAGGACAGCAGCAAGTTTTCCCTTAAGTGGATCACCCAAGGTTTATCGAACTCAGGGAGGAAGAGGTCAAAGATATCCCTCTCATGCAACCCTGCAACCACAAAGCAAGAAGTCTCTTGTGTCCCCAACACACCTAATAGGTGTACTAGTTCGGCGAAGAGATAGTGAAATACAGGTGGTATGAATATATATGAGCAGTAGCAACGGTGCCAGAAAATAGCTTGCTGGCGTGTAGTTGATGGTGATAGTATTGCAGCAGTAGTAACGCAGTAAAACAGTAAACAAGCAGCGATAGCAGTATTTAGGAACAAGGCCTAGGGATTACACTTTCACTAGTGGACACTCTCAACATTGATCACATAACAGAATAGATAAATGCATACTCTACACTCTTGTTGTATGATGAACACATTGCGTAGGATTACACGAACCCTCAATGCCGGAGTTAACAAGCTCCACAATTCAATGTTCATATTTAAATACCCTTAGAGTGCATGAAAGATCAATAAGACTAAACCAAGTACTAACATAGCATGCACACTGTCACCTTCATGCTAAGAAAGGAGGAATAGAACACATCGATACCATCATAGCAATAGTTAACTTCATAATCTACAAGAGATCATAATCATAGCATAAACCAAGTACTAACACGGATGCACACACTGTCACCATTACACCGTGCAGGAGGAATAAAACTAGTTTAATAACATTGCTAGAGTAGCACATAGATAAATTGTGATACAAAACACATTGCAATCATAAAGAGATATAAATAAGCACTTCACTATGCCATTCATAACAGTGAATAAGTATTCTGTGAAATATAGCCTAAGAGACCCACACGGTGCACACACTGTCACCTTTACACACGTGAGACAAGGAGTCTCCGGAGATAACATAAGTAAAATTCACTTGACTAGCATAACGACATCTAGATTACAAGCATCATCATATGAATCTCAATCATGTAAGGCAGCTCATGAGATTATTGTATTGAAGTACATAGGAGAGAGATGAACCACATAGCTACCGGTACAGCCCCGAGCGTCGATGGAGAACTACTCCCTCCTCATGGGAGACAGCAGCGTTGATGGAGATGGCGGTGGTGTCGATGGAGGAGCCTTCCGGGGGCACTTCCCCATTCCGGCGGCGTGCCGGAACAGAGACTCCTGTCCCCCAGATCTTGGCTTCGTGATGGCAGCGGCTCTGGAAGGTTTTCCCTGGTTTCGTCGAACGTGATAGGGTTTTCGCGACGGAGGCTTTAAATAGGCGGAAGGGTAGCCTCGGATGGGGCCTGGGGCCACCACACCATAGGGCGGCGCGGCCCCCTGCGGCCGCGCCGGGTGTAGTGTGGGGCCCCAGGGCTCCCTCCGGCGGCTCTCGGGTGTTCTGGATGCTTCCGGGCAAAATAGGAACACTGGGCGTTGATTTTGTCCGATTCGAGAATATTTCGTTACTAGGATTTCCGAAACCAAAAACAGCAGAAAACGAGAACGGCACTTCGGCATCTTGTTAATAGGTTAGTTCCAGAAAATGCACGAATATGTCATAAAGTGTGCATAAAACATGTAGATAACATCAATAATGTGGCATGGAACACAAGAAATTATCGATACGTCGGAGACGTATCAGCATCCCCAAGCTTAGTTCTGCTCGTCTCGAGCAGGTAAAACGATAACAAAGATAATTTCTGGAGTGACATGCCATCATAACCTTGATCATACTATTTGTAAAGCATATGTAGTGATTGCAGCGATCAAAACAATGTATATGACATGAGTAAACAAGTGAATCATATAGCAAAGACTTTTCATGAATAGTACTTCAAGACAAGCATCAATAAGTCTTGCATAAGAGTTAACTCATAAAGCAATAATTCATAGTAAAAGCATTGAAGCAACACAAAGGAAGATTAAGTTTCAGCGGTTGCTTTCAACTTGTAACATGTATATCTCATGGATATTGTCATCATAGAGTAATATAATAAGTGCAATATGCAAGTATGTAGGAATCAATGCACAGTTCACACAAGTGTTTGCTTCTTGAGGTGGAGAGAAATAGGTGAACTGACTCAACAATAAAAGTAAAAGAATGGTCCTCCATAGAGGAAAAGCATCGATTGCTATATTTGTGCTAGAGCTTTGGTTTTGAAAACAAGAAACAATTTTGTCAACGGTAGTAATAAAGCATATGTATCATGTAAATTATATCTTACAAGTTGCAAGCCTCATGCATAGTATACTAATAGTGCCCGCACCTTGTCCTAATTAGCTTGGACTACCGGATTGTCGCAATGCACATGTTTTAACCAAGTGTCACAATGGGGTACCTCTATGCCGCCTGTACAAAGGTCTAAGGAGAAAGCTCGCATTGGATTTCTCGCTATTGATTATTCTCAACTTAGACATCCATACCCGGACAACATAGACAACAGATAATGGACTCCTCTTTTATGCATAAGCATGTAACAACAATTAATAATTTTCTCATATGAGATTGAGGATATTGTCCAAAACTGAAACTTCCACCATGGATCATGGCTTTGGTTAGCGGCCCAATGTTCTTCTCTAACAATATGCATGCTTAACCATAAGGTGGTAGATCTCTCTTACTTCAGACAAGACGAACATGCATAGCAACTCACATGAAATTCAACAAAGAGTAGTTGATGGCGTCCCCGGTGAACATGGTTATCGCACAACAAGCAACTTAATAAGAGATAAAGTGCATAAGTACATATTCAATACCACAATAGTTTTTAAGCTATTTGTCCCATGAGCTATATATTGCAAAGGTGAATGATGGAATTTTAAAGGTAGCACTCAAGCAATTTACTTTGGAATGGCGGAGAAATACCATGTAGTAGGTAGGTATGGTGGACACAAATGGCATAGTGGTTGGCTCAAGGATTTGGATGCATGAGAAGTAATCCCTCTCGATACAAGGTTTAGGCTAGCAAGGCTATTTGAAACAAACACAGGGATGAACGGCGCAGCAAAACTCACATAAAAGACATATTGTAAACATTATAAGACTCTACACCGTCTTCCTTGTTGTTCAAACTCAATACTAGAAATTATCTAGACCTTAGAGAGACCAAATATGCAACCAAATTTTAGCATGCTCTATGTATTTCTTCATTAATGGGTGCAAAGCATATGATGCAAGAGCTTAAACATGAGCACAACAATTGCCAAGTATCACATTACCCAAGACATTTATAGCAATTACTACATGTATCATTTTCCAATTCCAACCATATAACAATTTAACGAAGAAGAAACTTCGCCATGAATACTATGAGTAGAGCCTAAGGACATACTTGTCCATATGCTACAGCGGAGCGTGTCTCTCTCCCATAAAGTGAATGCTAGGATCCATTTTATTCAAACAAAACAAAAAACAAAAACAAACCGACGCTCCAAGAAAAGCACATAAGATGTGACCGAATAAAAATATAGTTTCAAGAGAAGGAACCTGATAATTTGTCGATGAAGAAGGGGATGCCTTGGGCATCCCCAAGCTTAGACGCTTGAGTCTTCTTGATATATGCAGGGGTGAACCACCGGGGCATCCCCAAGCTTAGAGCTTTCACTCTTCTTGATCATAGTATATCATCCTCCTCTCTTGACCCTTGAAAACTTCCTTCACACCAAACTTCTCATAAACTTCATTAGAGGGGTTAGTACATAATCAAAAACTCACATGTTCAGAGGTGACACAATCATTCTTAACACTTCTGGACATTGCTCAAAGCTACTGGAAGGTAATGGAACAAAGAAATCCACCCAACACAGCGAAAGAAGCAATGCGAAATAAAAGGCAGAATCTGTCAAAACAGAACAGTCCGTAAAGACGAATTTTTAATAAATACTTCCGTTGCTCAGATCAGAAAACTCAAAACTAATGAAAGTTGCGTACATATCTGAGGAACACGCACGTAAATTGGCATATTTTTATGATTTTTCTACAGAGAAAACAGCCCAGATTCGTGACAGATAGAAATCTGTTTCTGCGCAGAAATCCAAATCTAGTATCAACCTTCGATTAGAGGCTTCACTTGGCACAACAAAACACAAAACTAAGATAAGGAGAGGTTGCTACAGTAGTAAACAACTTCCAAGACACAAATATAAAACAAAGTACTGTAGAAAAATAACACATGGGTTATCTCCCAAGAAGTTCTTTCTTTATAGCCATTAAGATGGGCTCGGCAGTTTTAATGATGCACTCGCAAGAAATAGTATTTGAAGAAAAAGAGAGCATCAAGAGGCAAATTCAAAACACATTTAAGTCTAACATGCTTCCTATGCATAGGAATCTTGTAACTAAACAAGTTCATGAAGAGCAAAGTAACAAGCATAGAAAGATAAAACAAGTGTAGCTTCAAAAATTTCAGCACATAGAGAGGTATTTTAGTAACATGAAAATTTCTACAACCATATTTTCCTCTCTCATAATAACTTTCAGTAGCATCATGAGCAAACTCAACAATATAACTATCACATAAAGCATTCTTATCATGAGTCTCATGCATAAAATTATTACTCTCCACATAAGCATAATCAATTTTATTAGTTGTAGTGGGAGCAAATTCAACAAAGTAGCTATCATTATTATTCTCATCATCAAATATAGGAGGCATATTGTAATCATAATCAAATTCACTCTGCATAGTAGGTGGAACCAAAAGACCACTATCATTATAATTATCATAAATAGGAGGTAAAGTATCATCAAAGAAAATTTTCTCCTCAATGCTTGGGGGACTAAAAAGATCATGAAAACTAGCTTCCCCAAGCTTAGAACTTTCTATATCATTATCAACAATGGTGTTCAAAGCGTTCATACTAATATTACTACCAGCATGCAAATAAGATTCCATAGGTTTTTTAATTTTCGCATCAAACAATCCATGTTTTAAATCAGGAAATAGTATAAGAAGCTCATTCTTGTCCATTATGCCAAACTAGTGTAAACAAGAAACAAAAAGATGCAATTGCAAGATCTAAAGGAAATAGCTTCGAGTACTTACAATGGCGAAAATAGCTTAGTAGCCGAGATCCGGAGTGTGAGTACCTTTTACCTTTCCTCCCCGGCAACGGCGCCAGAAAATAGCTTGATGTCTACGCCCCCCTCCTTTTCCTGTAGACAGTGTTGGGCCTCCAAGAGCAGAGGTTTGTAGGACAGCAGCAAGTTTTCCCTTAAGTGGATCACCCAAGGTTTATCGAACTCAGGGAGGAAGAGGTCAAAGATATCCCTCTCATGCAACCCCCGCAACCACAAAGCAAGAAGTCTCTTGTGTCCCCAACACACCTAATAGGTGTACTAGTTCGGCGAAGAGATAGTGAAATACAGGTGGTATGAATATATATGAGCAGTAGCAACGGTGCCAGAAAATAGCTTGCTGGCGTGTAGTTGATGGTGATAGTATTGCAGCAGTAGTAACGTAGTAAAACAGTAAACAACCAGCGATAGCAGTATTTAGGAACAAGGCCTAGGGATTAAACTTTCACTAGTGGACACTCTCAACATTGATCACATAACAGAATAGATAAATGCATACTCTACACTTTTGTTGGATGATGAACACATTGCGTAGGATTACACGAACCCTCAATGCCGGAGTTAACAAGCTCCACAATTCAATGTTCATATTTAAATAACCTTAGAGTGCACGAAAGATCAATAAGACTAAACCAAGTACTAACATAGCATGCACACTGTCACCTTTATGCTAAGAAAGGAGGAATAGAACACATCGATACCATCATAGCAATAGTTAACTTCATAATCTACAAGAGATCATAATCATAGCATAAACCAAGTACTAACACGGATGCACACACTGTCACCATTACACCGTGCAGGAGGAATAAAACTACTTTAATAACATCGCTAGAGTAGCACATAGATAAATTGTGATACAAAACACATTGCAATCATAAAGAGATATAAATAAGCACTTCACTATGCCATTCATAACGGTGAATAAGTATTCTGTGAAATATAGCCTAAGAGACCCACATGGTGCACACACTGTCACCTTTACACACGTGGGACAAGGAGTCTCCGGAGATCACATAAGTAAAATTCACTTGACTAGCATAACGACATCTAGATTAGAAGCATCATCATATGAATCTCAATCATGTAAGGCAGCTCATGAGATTATTGTATTGAAGTACATAGGAGAGAGATGAACCACATAGCTACCGGTACAGCCCCGAGCCTCGATGGAGAACTACTCCCTCCTCACGGGAGACAGCAGCGTTGATGGAGATGGCGGTGGTGTCGATGGAGGAGCCTTCCGGGGGCACTTCCCCGTTCCGGCGGCGTGCCGGAACAGAGACTCCTGTCCCCCAGATCTTGGCTTCACGATGGCGGCAGCTCTGGAAGGTTTTCTCTGGTTTCGTCGAACGTGATAGGGTTTTCGCGATGGAGGCTTTAAATAGGCGGAAGGGCAGCCTCGGAGGGGGCCTGGGGCCACCACACCATAGGGCGGCGCGGCCCCCCCCTCTGGCCGCGCCAGGGTGTAGTGTGGGGCCCCCAGGGCTTCCCTCTGGCGGCTCTCGGGTGTTCTGGATGCTTCCGGGCAAAATAGGAACCTGGGCGTTGATTTCGTCCGATTCCGAGAATATTTCGTTACTAGGATTTCTGAAACCAAAAATAGCAGAAAACAGGAACTGGCACTTCGGCATCTTGTTAATAGGTTAGTTCCAGAAAATGCACGAATATGTCATAAAGTGTGCAGAAAACATGTAGATAACATCAATAATGTGGCATGGAACACAAGAAATTATCGATACGTCGGAGACGTATCATACCCCCACAATACCTGATTATGGGTAGGGCGTAACTAGAAGTTTATACATCTTAGTATGGGTTCCCTCTGAACAAGCACCATAGGGGTTATGCCGAGGCTGCCTCCGTTGTTGAGAAATGATGTGAATTGAGGTGAATTGTACGGCCAAGCACTGTGCAGTTCCCAGGTTGACGGTTGGTCTTCACTGGGAGGCCAAGCTCATGGGGAGAGGTGCCTATACTAGGGTATGTAAGTGAAAGGTTATGGTTGATGATCCGCGTACTGAGTTACGATTATTCAGGGTTATCTCTGACGGATGAAATCAAATGTTGTGGCACAAGTGTGCAACCTCTGCAGAGTGTAAACCTATTCGAATAGCCGTGTCCGCGGTTACGGACGGTTGGAAAGGCCATACTGTTCCATGGTCAGATGTTTTCTCGAAAAAGGTTGATGATTTGAATGGTGAATTGAATTGAAGCACAACTCAGTTGTGGGGATGACACTAATGTTCCCACGTGAGTTAGTTAGCATATGGAGAGTCCTTTGATAAATGCTTATGAAATAAAATTTGGCTTTATGCAAAGAAACCTAGAGCTTAGCACCCCCTTACTAAAATTGGTAATACTTACACTGATATTAGTTTGCTAGTACCTTAAAGTACTCACGGCTGTGTCCCTGGCTATTCAAATGGCCAGACTATGAAGAGGGGCAGCAGTATGAAGATGATGGCCAGCAGGACGGCTACAACAACTAGGAGTTCTTCTGACGTCAAGCGTTGGCCTGTGGAATTATATAGTCCACTACTACTACGCTTCCGCTATGTAATGTGTTCATGGATCAGTAGATCCACTATTTGTGTAATATTGGATCATGTGATCCCCTTTTGGTAAGACGATTATGGTTTGTAATGAATGATGACTTATGATATCAACTGTTATGTCTTGCAACAACAATCTTCCTGGGATTGCGAGGTATGGCATAATAGGCATCTGGACTTAAAAATCCGGGTGTTGACAATAAAAGACCCTCCCCTTTTATCGCGGGCCGTGCCTCCACCCGCGACAAAAGGGGGGTAGGTATAAAATCTTACCGTCGCGGGCCGAGCCAGCACCCGCGACACCCCGGAGGCCAACCCTACAAAAAATTGCGCCGCCAGGCTGCCGGATTTTCCTGCCGCCGCCGCCGTCGCCGCCATCACCGCCTCGAGCTCCTCCGGCGCCGCCCCCGCCACCTCTGCGCCTCCGGTCGCCGCCCCCGCCACCTTCCGCGCGCGCATCGGCTCTCTGCCGCCCCGTCCGCCGCGCCGCAGCCCTGTGCCGTGCCGCCCCCGCCGCCGCGCCGCCGCCCTGTGCCGTGCCGGAAGCCCCCTCCGCCCATCTGCGCGCAGGTAGCAACCGCCGGCCGCCGGCGCCCCCGGGCCTTTTTTTTTAACTTTTTGTATTAGTTAGTTAATTAGTTAGTTAGTTAATTAGTTAGTTCAAGTTTTTTGTAAGTATTTTAGTATATATATAGATAATTAGTTAGTTTAAATTTTGTTGGAAAAATTTTGTAGTTAGATAATTAGTTAGTTCAAATTTTGTTGCAAGTATTTTGTAGTTAGTTTATGTTTTAATTTAAGTTTTTTTGTATATAATTTAGTTAATTAGTTTAAGTTTTAGTTTAGTAAACACCCGCCGACACCCCTCTCGCAAAAACCCGCCGACACCCCTCTCGCAAACACCCGCCGACACCCCTCTCGCAAACAACCGACGCCGACCCCCTCCCGCCCTCGCAAAAACCCGTCGCCCACACCCTCCCCCTCTCGCAAACACGCGACACCCTCTCCCTCTCGCAAACACGCGTTGCCGACAGCCTCTCCCTCTCGCAAACACGCATCGCCGACACCCTCTCCCTCTCTGAAACACGCGTCGCCGACACCCTCTCCCTCTCGCAAACAACCGATGCCGATACCCACTCCCTCTCGCAAACAACTGACGCCGACACCCTCTCCCTCTCGCAAACACGCGTCGCCGATACCTGATAACCCACAAGTATAGGGGATCGCAACAGTCTTCGAGGGAAGTAAAACCCAAATTTATTGATTTGACACAAGGGGAGACAAAGAATACTTATAAGCCTTAACAACTGAGTTGTCAATTCAGCTGCACTGGAAAAGCACTAGTAACAGAGGGTGATGTGAAAGCAGCGATAATATGAGAGCAATAGTAACGAGTAACACGGCAGCGGTAGCATGTAACACGGAGGCAATGGCACCGGAAAATAGTTGATACCAGCGGTAATATGAGAGCAATAATGCCAGAGTAACACGGACGATGCGGTAACACGGAGGCCAATGGCACCGAGGAAAATAGTTGATACTACTTCTAATGGCATATAGGA